>NC_134266.1:154309542-154439542 GCF_031893055.1 Leptodactylus fuscus | reverse complement strand
TTTTCATTACTATGAAAATTGTAGATTCACACTGAAGGCATAAAAACTATGAATTAACACATGTGGCATTCTATACTTAACAAAAAAGTGTGGACCAACTGAAAATATGTCTTATATTCTAGGTTATTCAAAGTAGCCACCTTCTGCTTTAATTACTGCTTTGCACACTCTTGGCATTCTCTTGATGAGCTTCAAGAGGTAGTCACCGGAAATGGTTTTCACTTCACAGGTGTGCCCTGTCAGGTTTAATAAGTGGGATTTCTTGCCTTATAAATGGGGTTGGGACCATCAGTTGAGTTGCGCAGAAGTCAGGTGGATACACAGCTGATAGTCCCACTGAATAGACTGTTAGAATTTGTATTATGGCAAGAAAAAAGCAGCTAAGTAAAGAAAAACGAGTGGTGATCATTACTTTAAGAAATGAAGGTCAGTCAGTCCGAAAAATTGGGAAAACTTTGAAAGTGTCTCCAAATGCAGTTGCAAAAACCATCAAGTGCTACAAAGAAACTGGCTCATGTGAGGACCACCCCAGGAAACAGAAGACCAAGTGTCACCTCTGCTGCGGAGGATAAGTTCATCCGAGTCACCAGCCTCAGAAATCGCAGGTTAACAGCAAGTCAGATTACAGACCAGGTCAATGCCACACAGAGTTCTAGCAGCAGACACATCTCTACAACAACTGTTAAGAGGAGACTTTGTGCAGCAGGCCTTCATGGTAAAATAGCTGCTAGAAAACCACTGCTAAGGACAGGCAACAAGCAGAAGAGACTTGTTTGGGCTTAAGAACACAAGGAATGGACATTAGACCAGTGGAAATCTGTGCTTTGGTTTGATGAGTCCAAATTTAAGATCTTTGATTCCAACCACTGTGTCTTTGTGCGATGCAGAAAAGGAGAACAGATGGACTCTACATGCCTGGCTCCCACCGTGAAGCATGGGGGAGGAGGTGTGATGGTGTGGGGATACTTTGCTAGTGACACTGTTGGGGATTTATTCAAAATTGAAGGCATACTGAACCAGCATGGCTACCACAGCATCTTGCAGCGGCATGCTATTCCATCCGGTTTGAGTTTAGTTGGACCATCATTTACTTTTCAACAGGACAATGACCCCAAACACCTCCAGGCTGTGCAAGGGCTATGTGACCAAGAAGGAGAGTGTTGGGGTGCTATGCCAGATGACCTGGCCTCCACAGTCACTAGACCTGAACCCAATCGAGATGCTTTGGGGTGAGCTGGACCGCAAAGTGAAGGCAAAAGGGCCAACAATTGCTAAGCATCTCTGGGAACTCCTTCAAGACCGTTGGAAGACCATTTCAGGTGACTACCTCTTGAAGCTCACGAAGAGAATGCCAAGAGTGTGCAAAGCAGTAATCAAAGCAAAAGGTGGCTACTTTGAAGAACCTAGAATATAAGACATATTTTCAGTTGTTTAATACTTTCTTGTTAAGTATATAATTCCACATATGTTACTTCATAGTTTTGATGCCTTCAGTGTGAATCTACAATTTTCATAGTCATGAAAGTACAGAAAACTCTTTGAATGAGAAGATGATATATATATATATATATATATATATATATATATATCTCCTGGGGAGGTATATTGTGAATCTTGTCACCGTCTCTCAATAAATATATATAAGCTTCTTCTATGTATCATGTTGTGTACTGACATTGCTACTTGTTACTGACAGTAATTGAGCTGTCCATGTGGAATGTCCCTCAGTTATCCACTTATCATGTGTTTAGAGACTTATCTATGGAGGTGTGTAATTTAACACTTCTATAAGCACATTTTACTAGATAATGAAAAGTAAATAGTGTCATGCACAAAAGTATTTCTGTTCTGCTATAGTACCATTATACTATCTCTCTATCTCTTTGTTTTACTTTCACATTTGTGAATATGAAAGGTTTGAGAATGATGTAATGACATCTTGGCTTTCGGCTGCTAACAAAGAACTGAGTGACTCTTTAAAGCTTCCATTACTTGTAAGTATGGCATCTTAAGAAACCACTGCTACTTATACAGGTTTTTACATAAAACAATTATTTTGATGCTCAACATCTTCCATTTATGCATTAGTATGTCCTATTTTTCACAAGCAGACTAGAACTGTGTGTGAAAATTGCATGATCAATGTAACACTTTTGTCAGAATTATAATGACACTTTTCTCTGGGATTTTTTGATGTAGTACAAATATGCTTATGTATGTGAGTACAACATATTATACATACAAAACATTTTAATATGTTATCCAAGGCTAAAAATGTAGTATGCCATGTCAGTCATTGAAATGAATGTTGCGTAGTATGTGTGCATTGTAGAACATAATTGGGCAGGTTTATTCAGGGGCATTTACACTTGTGACTGTGTCCGCCTATTTCTCCATCCTAATCCCTAGAGACATTGCATAGGGGATGGTTTCTTGGCGGTCAGTTTTAAATCCCATTCATTTGAATGGGTTTTAAAAGCAAACCGCCAGTGTCTGTATAGAGCCTCTCCGCGGGTAAACTTTTTATTTTGGCCAGACACAAAGTCCTTGCATGTCCAACTTTGCATCGCAATGTAGAAAATATGCCATTTTGAAGTGAGGATCCCAAAAGCACACTCCACAAGTTGCCTGGCTCTTGACAGTCTGTAGGCTGTAGTTGTAGGTTCTTTTCTGGTAGTTGAGTCCACGGCTGGAGTATGGTTTCAGAAGGTTTCCACACCTCTGGAAGGCCTCATCGCCAATAACCACAAATGACATAGGAGGTCCATAAGTTCCAGGAAATAGCTTTGGCAATCCAAATTTTCCAGAATAGATTCTCCGTCCCATTGAAGAGTCCTTAAAGATAATGGAGTCGTTGGTGCGGCCGTATACCCCAATGTCTACAGCCACAGAACAATACTGGGCATCAGCAATGGACAGCAGCACAATGGAAACGTACCTCTTGTAGTTGAAGAACAAGGAGCCAGCCACTCCTTGCAGATTTCTGGATGCGGATGTGCTTTCCATCAACTGTTCCTACACAATTTGGAAATGTGTCACCTCCCTAACTCAGCTGCAATGTCCTTCCATTGTTCTGTTGTTGGATGTGGGATAAATTCTTCACACAGCAAATCACACAGGGCCTGGTAAGTATCCTTGACAATGTAGGGTATAGTTGACTTGCCAAGACAGAACTGGAAGTGCATAGAGAAAAAGCTCTTACCTGTTGCCAGATACCTTGAAATAAGAAGTTCGACAAAGTTGGGAATAGTCATACACAGGTAATCGTAGAACTTCTCCAGATGTTAGTGCAGTTCTCCATACAGAATGAAATAGTCCTTGTCATGCTGGCAGATGTAATATGGTGAAACCAGAAGCGTCGCCCTCGCCGTTGTCTCTGCTTGGCAATTATTCTACACTTCATCCACAGCCTGATCATCTCTAAATCCAAAAGAAAAGATGGAGGAATCATTTTCAAAAATGGCAGCAGCAGCACAAGTAGAATTGGAAACCAGAAACAATACTCTCCTCTCCAACGCTGGCTCCAGACTGAATTGTCAGCTCTTCTTCCTGCTTTTATATTCTCTCTGTCATCAGTTGGTGTTATGGCAACCAAATAAACACAAAAAACGGATTGAAATTTAATGGACAAAAACTAACACAAACTTATGGTTCTCTGTCCGTTTTTTAATGTGTTTTTAAAGTATCCATTAAAAAAAACATACACATAGGCATCAGTTACTGTCTATTTGTGTCCGTTATTGTAGGTGTCCGTTTTTTTTTCTTGTTTTTTTTTTTTTTTTATAAAGGACACTTTCCTAATGGAATCCAGACGGTAGTGTGAAAGCCCCCATTACAGAGATTGATAAATCACCACATTGTTCTGTTATTTATTAAATGGCCAGATTGCGCTATTTAGTATTTTAGCAGCTGTATTTTAGCAGTATTTTAGCTGCATCACAAATGCCTAAAATATGTTTCAATAATTGTTGTTGTACGTCATTTGTGAACTAGTTTATTGTCTTCCTTTTGTATTCCAGAAATCATCTTCTTTAAGTGATGATCCTGTGGGGTATTTGAGCACAGTAGAGATCAATCTTAACTCTGATCTACTAGTTTATCTACGTGAAGCAGAGTACTTTTTGAAACCTCCAATCACATTAAAGGTGAGAAATAGAGATGAGCGAGTACTATTCGAAACGGCAGTTTCGAATAGCACGCACCCATAGCAATGAATGGAGCCAGCCAGTAAGCAGACAGGGCCGGTGTCCATTCATTCCTATGGGTGCGGCGTGCTATTCGAAACTGCCGTTTCGAATAGTACTCGCTCATCTCTAGTGAGAAATACTGAACATATTTATGTATGCAAATAGGTCCTTTACAGGAGGAAGCCCTTTATCGATTTTCACTTGTCATTACAAGTATATCCAAACAGTACAAATAAGCACTGAAGTTGGTCATACGCAAATCAAAGTTGGCCTAACTCACTAACTTTGGTGAGATCAGTTGACAATGTAATGTGTATTGGGGTATCCTGATATTCCTTTAAGATCACATGTTGCATCTCAACATGTCCAGACTTTTATTCTAGTAGGGAAAGGCATTGTCTAGCAGCAGTTTATTCTCCTCTTTCTACTGAATAGAACATTCACCCCTGCGCATGAGAATATGTATTGAGGATCTTGGGAAATCTAGTTTTCAAGCTAAAGGAAAAACTTTAATAATGAAGTAGGCAATGTTGTTATTTTTGACAGCCTGAATTTAAAATAAAAGAATGCTGCAAAGTAAGAATACTCTCAAAATAGAAGTGTTAATTTATTTTTGCCACTTAACACAATGCAAATCTAAAGCAAATCGAAATTTAGTATTACTACCATTTTCCTTAAAAATAACCTCAGCTCTTCAATGTATATTTGTAGTTTTGAAGGAACTTGGCAGGGAGTTTATTCCAAACATCTTGGAGATCTTCTGTTGATGTAGACATGTTCAGATCTCTTTTGTAATCATAGACAGACAGGGTGAAGTTGTGATCAGGGCTATGTCGGGGTCATATATCACTTCTAGGCTTGTTCTTCTTTACACTGAAGATAGTTCTTAGTGACATTGGCTGTATGTTTGCAGTCATTGCCCTGCTGCTGCAAAATGAGACACCTCCCTGATGATATTGCATGATGAATACATTTCTGCCTGTATTTCTCAAATTTCAACTGTATTTGGTGAAATGCAGCCCCAAACTTTCAAGGAACTTCCACTATGATTCATTGTTGCCTGTAGACACTCATACCCTATACTGTTCTCAAAGCCCTTCAGTGAACAACCTGTGTCCAGTTAAAGCTCAAAATTTCATATATTGACTTATTAGTCCAGAGCACCCGGTGCTATTTTTTCTACACCGCAGCTCCTATGTTTTTCTGCATTGTTGACTCCCTTTGAGTCTTTGTTTCCATTTTGAAGGAATGACTTTTTGGATGCAATTCTTCCATGGAGAGCACTTCTGCTCAGAATTCTCCAAATAGTATATATTATACCCAGGTCCCACTTGTTTTCACAATTCGGAAATGGAGAAAGCATGATGTGACTCCGCTAAATTTCCTTGGCTGACCACTGCGTCTACAGTCCTCAACATTGCTCATTTCTCGATGATTCTTTAAATTTAGCTGTAACTTTAGGCAGTTTGTATCATCAGGCATTGTTTGTTTGGCTCCAAATGTATTCTGCAGCATATCATCAACCCCAAACATAAAGCCAATGTCATTAAAGCTGTCTTCAATATAAAGAATGACAAGGAGTCCTCAAAGTGATTATATGGCCCCCACAGACACCTGATCTCAACATTATTGAGTTTGTCTGGGAAGGCATGAAAAGGCAGAAAGATTTGGGCAAGCCTTTTTCCAAAATTCTTGAATAATTGAGGGATGTTTTGAAGGCAAAGTGTGGTCCAATATTATTTTGAATGAGATTTCTCTTTTGTTCATTTATGTAATATTTTGTTAATTAACAAAAACAACTTATTAAAAAGAAGTCTGTCACCAGAACTCATATCAACCAGCACCTCAGATAGGTTAGGGTCACCTAACCCATTATAGCAAACAGCATTTTCCCCTTGTGAAAAAAGTGCCTCTGTTGCTGAGATATTGTTGTTTTAATCAATATGCGAATCAGATATTTGGAGCAACCAGGGCGCTGCCATTGCTCCAAAGAGGTAGGTGGCAGCAATGTCATTGCTCCTCAGAGCTTATTTGCTTATTGACAAAAAAGGCAATATCTTAGCAATTCATATTTGATGACCCTTTCCTATCTATCTTCAAGGCTGATATACTGGGATAGAGTGAGAGACTCCCTTTATTATTTCTGTTTTTGAAAGAATTCTTACTTTGCACCATTTTTGTACTCCTGCCTAAAACCTTTGCACAACACTGTATATTTTTGGAACAAGATAAAGATTAAATTGACCTTTGCTTTAGTATGAGGCTTCTTGCAGTTATCTGTATTGATACATACTACATTATGGAACATTACATATTTGGTGGAGTTGCACATTTTAATTAGATATTCAGCAGAGACCAATTTTTTATTACTAATTTCTATATAGTTTTGATTGTAAAGCGTAGAACTATCTAATGTAGCTTCTATACAAATGTATATTTTTTTTGTAGACTACAAACGTACCATGTGTGCAGTCTGAACCTGCAGTCATATGGCACTCCATTTGTCTTTAACCTACAGACGGTTGAAGTGGGGCAATAGGAGGGGAGTCCCATATGAAGGCAGAGTCCGAGTAGAGATTCTGCTTTCCTTGTTTGTAACCATAGAGATTCATAGGTCTGTATACTATCTGCAGGCACAAAATGCTAGGATGATTTAATTATACTATGGCAAACTTTGTAATATTGATCTTTTTTACTTTTTAGCTCCCGGAATCAACTGGACTCATTTTCAGCCATATGAATAACAATAGGTTTAAAGTGCTTTATACTCGTTTAGAAATGGTGGCATCCAAATACAACAAAGTCCTAAAAACAATCTCTTATCACCAGAGGGCACTGTTTGAGAAGAAATTATTGAAGATCTCTGAGGTATTGTGTACATTTTTGTTAACCACAACAAATATTTGACGTCCAAGCTGTCACTTTGATTTTACTATCTAGTCTACATCTGCGTCTTATAGAGTTGGAGTTGCTGAACAGATCAATAGTTTTGTCGAAAAAGATCAGAATAACTTGTGTTTTATTTACAGTCCTATGAAAAAGTTTGGGCACCCCTATTAATCTTAATCATTTTTAGTTCTAAATATTTTTGTATTTGCAACAGCCATTTCAGTTTGATATATCTAATAACTGATGGACACAGTAATATTTCAGGATTGAAATGAGGTTTATTGTACTAACAGAAAATGCGCAATATGCATTAAACCAAAATTTGACCGGTGCAAAAGTATGGGCACCTCAACAGAAAAGTGACATTAATATTTAGTAGATCCTCCTTTTGCAAAGATAACAGCCTCTAGTCGCTTCCTGTAGCTTTTAATCAGTTCCTGGATCCTGGATAAAGGTATTTTGGACAAACAATTCAAGTTCAGTTAAGTTAGATGGTCGCCGAGCATGGACAGCCCGCTTCAAATCATCCCACAGATGTTCAATGATATTCAGGTCTGGGGACTGGGATGGCCATTCCAGAACATTGTAATTGTTCCTCTGCATGAATGCCTGAGTTGATTTGGAGCAGTGTTTTGGATCATTGTCTTGCTGAAATATCCATCCCCAACATTATTCTCAAGAATCTGCTGATACTGAGTGGAATCCATGCGACCCTCAACTTTAACAAGATTCCCGATGCCGGCATTGGCCACACAGCCCCAAAGCATGATGGAACCTCCACCAAATTTTACAGTGGGTAGCATGTGTTTTTCTTGGAATGCTGTTTCTTTTTGGACGCCATGCATAACGCCTTTTTTTTATAACCAAACAACTCAATTTTTGTTTCCAAAATGAAGCTGCCTTGTCCAAATGTGCTTTTTCATACCTCAGGCAACTCTATTTGTGGCGTACGTGCAGAAACGGCTTCTTTCTCATCACTCTCCCATACAGCTTCTATTTGTGCAAAGTGCGCTGTATAGTTGACCGATGCACAGTGACACCATCTGCAGCAAGATGATGCTGCAGCTCTTTGGAGGTGGTCTGTGGATTGTCCTTGACTGTTCTCACCATTCTTCTTCTCTGCCTTTCTGATATTTTTCTTGGCCTGCCACTTCTGGGCTTAACAAGAACTGTCCCTGTGGTCTTCCATTTCCTTACTATGTTCCTCACAGTGGAAACTGACAGGTTAAATCTCTGAGACAGCTTTTTGTATCCTTCCGCTGAGCAACTATGTTGAACAATCTTTGTTTTCAGATCATTTGAGAGTTGTTTTGAGTAGCCCATGATGCCACTCTTCAGAGGAGATTCAAATAGTAGAACAACTTGCAATTGGCCACCTTAAATACCTTTTCTCATGATTGGCTACACCTGGCTATGAAGTTCAAAGCTCACTGAGGTTACAAAACCAATTTTGTGCTTCAGTAAGTCAGTAAAAAGTAGTTAGGAGTATTCAAATAAATAAAATGATAAGGGTTCCCATACTTTTGCACCGGTCAAATTTTGGTTTAATGCATATTGCGCATTTTCTGTTAGTACAATAAACCTCATTTCAATCCTGAAATATTACTGTGTCCATCAGTTATTAGATATATCAAACTGAAATGGCTGTTGCAAACACCAAAATATTTAGAACTAAAAATGATTAAGATTAATAGGGGTGCCCAAACTTTTTCATAGGACTGTATTTAAATCCCTGCCATCTCTATTCAGGAGTCCACTGGGTGGTCCTATTCAGTTCATGATAACTTTCCCTGCATGACTGTGTAGAGATAGAGATTAGTCCTTAAGAAGAACTACCCACTATACTCAAAGATGGTAAGGGCTGGTTCACATTTGCTTTTTTATTCCGTCCGTGGAGAGTCTGCATGGAGACCAACTGAATGGAATACAAATGCAATTGCAAGCACCGTGCTGTCAAAGCGCACGGACCCCATAGACTATTATGGGGTCCGTGTGCTTGCCGCGCACTGCCCACACAAATCATGCAGACGTTTGCCGATAATCTTTGGAAGCTGGAGAACCCCTTTAATTATATTAGAAGATGCTGACTTGAGCAAAGCTTTATGCAGTCTTTGATTCTACAGTGGACTGAAAGGGCTTCTCCCCAGTTTAACAGTTAGATGTTCATGACTATTTTGGTCTTCAAGTGATTATAGTACTTCAGAAAAACAGTATTTTTATGGTGTGAAAATTATGACCTTATACACAAAAATTTCACTTTTACAGCTCTATAAGTGAATCAGATTCACGGTCATTGCTTTTTTCCAACAGATTTTGAGAGATGGAATTAACGTGTTCACTTGGAGTATGGACGAGAGCCTGGATTATACTGAACTTGCTACTTCCTACATTTGCACCGACCTCTATAACAACTTTAATATTGTTATGAATAATTACAGATGCATTAGTGAGATCACAGTGACATGGTGCTCAGCAAATCTGGATATTTTTACACGCCGGGAATCTAAAAGAAGCTATTCTGTCTCTGAATTAATGACAGAGCAAAAGTATGTTACCTTCATGTACAATTGTGGAAATTTATCATTAGGGAAATTTTAAAGTCAGTTTTATTGAACTCTTCGTTGGTGTATTTTGTGCCAAATTTATCAAATGTCATTCGATGCACTTATAAGTCTTCTATCCTAAAATGTTTCTCCACTTTTTTCCACAACCTTCTGACTGGAGTGAGCTTGCAACAATTTTTGCAACTTTTTAAAAAAGTCACAATTGATAAATCTGGAGTACAGACAGCTAGACAGGCAAGCCACACCCACTTTCCCACCAAATTTTGAAAAAAAGTGGAATAAGTGGTGCAGAAATCAAAAAGTCGCAAAATGTTTGCAGAAATGAGGTACAAAAGGTTCAAACCCCTGACTTTTTTTAGGCTAGAATTCTGGAGTGCAAAGTTTTATTAACCTTTGCCTAAATATTTTTGTATTATATTTGTATATTTTACAGTATTTTATTATAATACTAGCAAAATTATGACTGTATAAATAAAATACCACCTAGATAACTTAAGGTAGATAAAGCAAATATGTGCATTAAAGGGGCTCTATCATCGGGAAAAGTAATTTACAACTAAGCACATCCTTGCTTAGCCTTAAGAAATGCTATTTCACTCCTAACTTTTGTATGTAAATTGCCTTAGTGGTTTTTGAATAAGCCCGTTTTTATTCATATGCTAATTAGCTTCCAGCCAGCACAGGAAGTTCACAGCAGCACTCGTCTCTGCTATTCTTTCCTATCTGAATGTGCAAACAGGAAGCAGTAAATCAAAAGCAGCAGCAGCCTGTGCTGTACAGATGCATAGGAAACAATAGCAGAGGGTGCATGATGACACTTCCGGGGTGCACCGAGAGGCTAATTAGCATATAAATAAAAACAAGCTGATTCAAAAACCAATGAGGCAATTTACATACTAAAGGTAGGTGTGGAATAGCCTTTTTAAAGGCTATGCAAGGATTTGCTTAGTTAAAAATGACTTTTCCAAATGATAGAGCCCCTTTAAGCTATTAAAGGTCATATGCATGTAGAAGTTGTAATAACATGCCACATATATAAATAGAATATTACTATACTAAAGGAAATCAAAGGCATAATCTGTCAGTTTCTGCGCAAAAAAATTGTGTGGCATTCTGTATTACATGCCGTATAATAATAGAAGGCCCATTTTTCGTATACAATATAGCATCTTATAGCAGTGCAAGGAAGACAGATGGTATTGTGGCAAAGGCAGCAGGATATTGCTATCCTGTGATTGCTGTATATTAGAGAGATCCTTGAAAGTACTTTAACTAGCATATGAATGACAATGAAAAGTATTTTGAAGTGTTACATTTATCTAAGTGATACAATGATATTTTGTTGATGAACACAGTTCATTTTTAGTTTTTGTGCTTTCAGAAAAATTGAACACGAACTGGAGACCTTACTTGTTTCTGACGGACAGAAGATTCATAGTCTTATTCAACAGTCTTTTGTAGCATGTGGTATAAGCGAAGCATCACCTGCATGGCAGGAATTCATTATGCACATTGATGATATAGTTGTACAAGGTCTAAAGAAAATTACTATATCAAGTCTGGTCGCCCTGCTAAATACACTGCTTGATTATCATGTAAGAATAGTCAATAGGTTATAATTTTGTGTTTTCTATAGTACTTATATCAGTTGATTTCACTTTTAATGTATACATTAAGTTAAATGACACTAATATGGCATCTGTATTACCCACAGATCTATCATTAATTCATCCTTTGTATTGTGCAGATTTAGATTTCTCTGCTTGTAATATGAATATTAAAGTGCACAGACTGAGGCAATTTCTTCGTGTCAAATATATTCTAGCATTCATGGTTGTATCATGGCAGGGGAATATAATCTTGCAATGACTTATATTCATACCCCTTGCACCTTTTCACACTTTGTTACTTTACAACCATAAACTTAAATATATTATATTGAGATTTTAATTGATAGACCAACACAAAGTAGCAGATTATTGTGAATTGGAACTAATATGATACATGGTTTTCAAAATTTTAATCAAATAAGAATCTGAAAAGTGTGATGTGCAAAAGTGTTCGGCCCCCTACTCTGATACTCTGATACACCTAAATAAAATCCAGTGGAATCAATTGCCTTCAGAAGTCATTTAGTTAGTTAATAGAGACCAGCTGTGTGTAATTTAGTCTCAGTATAGATACACCTGTTCTGTAAAGGCCTCCGTGGTTTGTTAGAGAACACTAGTGAATGAACAGCATCATGAAGACCAAGGAACTCACCAGACTGGTCAGAGATGACATTGTGGAAAAGTTTAAAGCAGGGTTAGGTTATAAATACATATTCCAAGCTTTGAGCATCCCAAGTAGCACTGTTCAGTCCATCATCCAAAAATAGAAAAAGTATTCTCCAACTACAAACCTACCAAGACATGGCTGTCCACCTAAACTAACGGATTGAGCAATGAGAGCAGTGATCAGAGAAGCAGCCAAGAGGGAGGCCTATGGTTACTCTGGAGGAGCTGCAGAAATCCACAGCTCAGGTGGAAGAATCTATAAGTCGTGCACTCCACAAATCTGGCCTTTATGGAAAAGTGGTAACAAGAAGACTATTGCTGAAAGAAAGACATAAGAAGTGCCATTTGGAGTTTGCCACAAGTCATATAGGAAACACAGAAAACATTTTTGAAGACGGTGCTCTGGTCAGATGAGACCAAAGTTGAACTTTTAACCTAAATGCAAAGCTCTATGGGTGGCGGAAAAGTAACACTGCTCATCACCCTGAACATACAATCCCTACTGTGAAACATGGTGGAGGCAGCATCATGCTGTGGGGAGGCTTTTCTTCAGCAGGGGCAGGGAAGCTGGTCAGAGTTGATGGGAAGATGGATGGAGCTAAATACAGAGCAATCCTGGAAGAAAACCTGTTGGAGGCTTCAAAAGACTTGAGGCTGGGAAGGAAATTCACCTCCCAGAAAGACAATGACCCTAAACCTACAGCCTGAGTGACAGTGTAATGGTTTAGATCAAAGAATATTCATGATGTAAAATGGCCCTGTCAAAGTCCAGACCTAAATCCCATTGAGCATCTGTGGCAAGACATGAAAATTGCTGTTACAGACCCTCTCCATCCAATCTGGCTGAGTTTGAACTATTTTACAAAAAAGAATGGGCAAAAATCTTGGTCTCTAGATGCGCAATGCTGGTAGAGACATACTCCAAAAGACTTGCAGCTGTAATTGCAGCATAAGGTGGCCCAACAAAGTATTGATATACCGGGGCTGAATACTTTTGCACGTCACACTTTTCCGATTTTTATTTGATTAAAATTTTGAAAACCATGTATCATTTCCATCAACTTCACAATTATCTGCTACTTTGTGTTGGTCTGTCACTTAAAATCTCAATAAAATACATTTAAGTTTGTGGTTATAAGGTGACAAAATGTGAAAAGGTTTGAGGGGTATGAATCCTTTTGCAAGGCATTGTATATGTAAGATGAATATATGCATTTTCAGGTATATAATTGTGTAACATTTTTTTTCTTTCACAGAATGTTCCTATTCTTAGCATTGATGTTGAACTGATTGATGGCGAAGTTGCCTTTAATCCCCCACTTGATAAGAATTCTTCTGATATGAGTGTAATGGAGAATATAGAGGAATGGCTTAAAATGTTTCTCCTTAGAGGATTGCATGTAAAGGGGCTTTCTTCTATAGCCAAGGTGAGACAAATGACAGGCTAAATATTTACATTAGCCTTTAAGGGGATTGTACAATTTAGCAAACCCAATTTCATATACCTAGTTGTAAAATTATTACGGTAGTGTCCTCCATTCAGGATTCTTATCTCTTTTCCGAAGGACTCGCCTGTCCGGCACAGACAGCTCATTGATGTGTAATGCTTTATTTCTCATGTGGTGGTGCAAGAGTTACATTGAACATATTACTGCCAGATTTTCCTCTAAAATACAGCTGTTTGTGAAGGCTCCTGGAGCAATCTGTATATTGTTAATCTTTCAAACATCTTCAGTCATATTGTTCTACCGAGTGGGTGCACCCAGGTGTAAGGCAGATCGTATGCCCACCTTAGATAGATAGCTTGTTACACCGGGAAAGGTCAAACCCTGTGCTAACTGCACCTGTTATCATAGTGAAAGTGCATTATTGACCAAGCTCACAACTTGGCGTAGCTGAATTTATTGGTTTTGTTACTATGTATTTACAATGTGTTGCAATATGTACTTTATACATACTCATGCTGATTTAATTCATCCAGTTCACTGTACAGTGAGTATTCTGGGGCCTCTGGGAACTGGATCTCATGGTAGTTCCTTATGAATTGCACCTTGGGGGAAGTTGTGTTACTCTCTTATGGTGTGCCTTGTTTAATGTTTAACCCAATTATCTAGGGTAAGAGATGGTTCCCTATTTAAGGACCACTCCTACACTCTGTAGGGGGAGGAAGCAGATCCAGGCTACACAGTGAGAGACAGCAAGCTCAAAGAGAAGCTTCTCAGGTTGGCGCAGTAACTTTAAAGCAACTGTGGCTGAACTGAATCTCCTGATAGCTTGGAGGAGGCAGTATGCAGCGAGACCACAAAAGTTGGGGAGAGTTGTAGGTCCTGCTCACAGTGAGCATATAGTCACACTGGTATGTCAGTCAATTCCTCGAACCAGCGGAAACACCTGTTGAGCGAGCCCTTGAGAACTGTGGTGGCAATACACTCCCCGGAAAAGCAGAAATGTGTTGTTCACCCCCGCAGTTCTGGAGGCCTTAACATATTACTGTTTGTTTTTTTTTTTAATATATAAATTATTTCTTTATAAACAAACAAGCAATAAACAAAAAGAACAAATGTAAAACATGGCCGTAAAATACCAGACCATCATATTACTGTTCTTCACTATTGTGTGAGGTACTTGGATAATAAACCTGCGGTATTCTTCAGTAAAGATCTGCAGTGTGTGCCAATTCTTCACCGGTTGGCCAGCAGGGGGTGGACTGTCTGGGTGGCAGCTCTGTGAGAGCTGGATGGAGAACAGTGCATGAGCCGCAGGGAACAGGAGGATTGTTGCTGCCTTCATGAGTGTGCCATATACTATAACCTTGTTCACAGCAATCACTATAAACTCAAAATGTATTTGTGTGTTGTAATTAAAAATTATTATTTAATATATTTTGCATATAATCAAAGTATAAATAATCAGAGTAAGCCATGAATCTATTTCAGGTGGGATACCAAGAGTATGTGGCAGAAGATGTTGAAACTTTGGAGTTAGTTGGACATATACTGCAGCAGGTGGAAAATTGTGTTATTGAGTGTCAGGTGAGAAAATCTCTTCTGTGCAAATTTAATCCAGGAAATATGACCTTTCTCCATATTTATAGCACTAGATGGCAGTATTGCTCCATGAATACTATCATCCACTTTCCTTACTGAAGACAGTTAAAAAGGCAAACTAATTATTTTATCATAAACAGTTCTGATTTGCGTCCAATTCTAATATACACCAAAATGTATTCTGGTACATCATCTACATTTTTTCCTCAGACAGTATAAACCAATCCTCAAGTTCTATATTCTTCATGGAATTGTTTGATAGGAGAAAATTATCAGAAATAATTCCTCTAATTCCTTGTCAAACAATAATAACATTTTAAGCATGCAAAAATGGCAATTGTTAATATCAACCAACAAGAAAAATACAATAGAGGGATCTGATTGAAATCAGTGGGAGGCTTTTTTTACCTATTGCTTTCAATGTCATACGCGTGTATTCATGTAAAATAATATTATCACCATTCTATATATTTCACTGTTCACTTTTTTTTAAAAGGAATCTTTCACCAGAAACCAGCATCAACCCAGACCTGGAACCTTGTGAATCAGTGCCACTGTTGCCAAAATGAGCACTATGGAGCAATGAGGGCATTGGTAATGTCCTTGTTGCTCCAAAAAACTGCATATCGAAACACAATACCTTTTATATGGGGTGAACACAGTTTTATTCAGGCTACCTAACCTATATGCGGGGCTGTGTTTTGTTGACAGATTCCCATTAAAGGAATTAAAGGAGTTGGCCGCTTTTATACCAATATTGAGAGACAAATATTATTGTTTGTATAATAAGAAGTTGTACAATTTTCCAATATACTTTCTGTATCAATTCCTCAGTTTTCTACATCTCTGCTTGCTGTCATTCATTCTGTTACTTCTAGTGGATAAAACTCTGACCATGGTCATGTGATTTACGGTCCATGGTCATGTGATATACAGTCCATGGTCATGTGATGAGCACACAGGTGCCGCTCGTTATAGTCACAGCCCAGTAATCAGACATCTGCCTGGTAATCAGCAGTGCACCTGTGTACTAATCACATGACCATGGACCGTAAATCACATGACCATAGTCAACAATTTATCCACTAGAAGTAACAGAATGAATGACAGCAAGCCGAAATCTAGAAAACCGTGAGGAATTGATACAGGAAGTATATTGGAAAATTGTATATCTTTTTTTTTTTTTGTACAAACAATAACATTTGTTTCTCAATATTGGTCTGAAAGTGGCCAACCCCTTTAAGTACTCCTGCTCATTAATGCAAACCTCTTATACCTAACTAATGGTAGCAATGTATGTGGTGGCCGTACCACAGCATGCCACCACCATTTTCTGTTACATTTGTAATATTTATTGTTTACTGCTTTTTACTTATTAACTGCTACACAATTTTCCTAACTTAAAGGGGTATTCCCATAACTCTTGTTCTGCAGCCTGAAGGCTCTGTGCTCTCTTCACTTCCTGGATTTTTCGGCACATTGGTGGGCGGGGTTTCACATGCTCTGCTATCTGCTATGCATTACCACAGTATGAAGCTGATGTGGAAACTGATGTAGCAGAGCTGAGTTTGAGTCAGCTTGCATTACATACAGAGGTAATGGACTTATCTCAGTCCTTATCAGCCAAATTGAATTGATCCGGCTGATAAGTGGAAAAGCTGAAGATAGACAGCACAGTAATCCCAGAGCTCTCACCTCCCCCCTCCCCTATGTGAGGAGCTCCATTGCTTGTCAGCCCCTCCCTCCCCACTGAGAGCAGGGAACTGAGCAGATAATCCCAGTGGCCATAGAAACGCAGTGTCAACAATGAAGTGAATAAATTAAGATAGCGGCCAAACAAAGCAGTTTTGATAAAGCAATGTATTTAGGAAAAGTCTTAAATCCACATAAACTAGCAGTATTGATAGGATGCTTTTCATGGGACAACCCCTTTAACCAATAGAATTTCACAACCATTAACAAATAACAAACAGTAAACAATCAATTGTTAAAAGTGTAATAGAAAGGCGCACACAACCTCAAGGCTGCTACAGCTGTCCTAACTTTCAGCATGTAAAAACTGGTGAAAAGGTTCAGATGTAGATTAGACAAGAATTTTGGATTAGGGAGAAATGTGACTGTTACTGTTAGTGCCATACAGTGGTTTTAGATCTTAGAATCTGCTGATATCTTGGGTTTTCCACACAAAACAGATTATATAATTTATAGAGAATGGCAATCATAACCCAGAACATTCCTTTAGTGCTGTGCTATGTTTTCTATGCTACTGTATGGTGCTCCATGCAGCACAATATAATAAGAGACAGACAAAAACCCTGATAATTATTATAATCAGAGGCATATACGGTGTACTGCCCCATACATTTCTAAGTTGTACATTTGTAATATGACCATGTGCATGAGGCTTAAATTTGGGTTGATATTTCACGATTTCTGAACCAGACCAGACTTTATTATGAACCAAAGGATATCTTGTGTCTGGTTGGCTGTGCTCATGTGGAAGTGGGATATAACTATTGATGCTAAGGATCCAAGATGCATTTCTTTACCTGATAGTAGATTACCCAGTTCCTAACAAAACATTCTGTGCCTGAATATATTCATTCAATTATTTACCATATACTAAAATATTATCATTTGGAATCTGCCGTTGAATCACGTTTATCCTAAAATGCTTTTTGAAAATGATGTGATCAAACTGCAGTTTTCATAAGTAAGAAAGTTCTTTGTTGTATTACTCAAAATATTCAGGAGCAGGTTTGGTGGCTGTTTATAGAGCCTAATTCAGGCTCTTAATACAGTTACACAGTAATATTCCTAACACTCAGTACTGCTAAGTAACATATTCAACATGCCCCTGAATCCTGTCATCCCATGGCAATATTCCAGGAGTATACTTCCTAAAAAAAAAATCATCACTGGGGATGTTTTTCATTTTACTTATTTACCTATTCTAATGGCCATGCAAATGCCGTATTCTGTAGGCATTCCTAGAGGGATTCACCAGATATTCCTATTTATGGAAGAAAGATGTTCATGTGGAATTTCAAGATTTCCTGCATAGAAATCAAAGGGTTAACACATTACCAAGAAAAAAACATCCGGAAAATGAGCTGCCATTAACAACCAAGTAAGTGGACGATTTCTGCTTCCTTTGAGAATTGTAACCTCTCCTTACAGTAGCATTCTATTTAACAAAGCACATTATTATTTACATTAGTTCATTGTACAATATGGACTTTAAAGAGGATCTGATATCTCTGAATATGTCTGTTTCAGAATAAAATTGTATTCATTATATTAATTTATCACCATTTTGGAGCTTGCTGTCCTATAACACTGTATTATAATTATTATCTTCTGTTGTTATCCTCATGAATGAATTTGACAACTAGGTGATAGTTCCTATCTAGAGAATACAGTATTACTAGTTGGGTTTGTCCGTTTAGTCTGACACAGTCCAATCCGAAGTCTGACTTTGTGGGGACACACCTCTTTGACAAGGAAATGGTAACAGCAATTGTCAGTTTATTCATATCATTCTTAGTTGAAAAGCACAACATGGGGAATGCAGTTACTTACTCACAACTTACATATCAAAAGAGGTGAGGTTAGGTTATTTTTAAGTAAGTAATTTCAAGTATGAGCAGTCCTGAGGAAACTAGAAGACTTTTAAAATATATATATACTTATATATATTGCTCAAAAAAATAAAGGGAACACTCAAATAACACATCCTAAATCTGAATGAATGAAATATTCTCATTGAATACTTTGTTCTGTACAAAGTTGAATTTGATGATAACAAAATTACACAAAAATTATCAATGGAAATCAAATTTATTAACCAATGGAGGCCTGGATTTGGAGCCATCCCCAAAATTAAAGTGGAAAAAAACACTACTGGCTGATCCAACTTTGGTGTAATGTCCTTAAAACATGAGGCTCAGTAGTGTGTGTGGCCTCCATGTGCCTGTATGACCTCCCTACAACGCCTTGACATGCTGATGAGGTTGCGGGTGGTCTCCTGAGAGATCTCCTCCCAGACCTGGACTAAAGCATTTGTAATATTTGACATGTAGTTACTAAAAATTTCCTTTCTGTTTCATTTAGTTCTGATTCTACTGAAACAACATTTCACAGTAATGCATTGATAGCAGCAGAAAGAACATTTATTTTGCCTGCAAGTAGTACAGTGACTGATGGGCCATTGTTAGAAGACTTTGACTCTGAAATCTCTACATATAAGGTTTGTAGTTATTGCATTTACATTTCATGTATGTAGCCTAGGTTTGAATGGTGAGTTATATGTAGTTGTTTGCATATAGCATGCTTCTCAATCCATAGATGGCTCATAGAATAGTTGGTTCACTACATGGCTATAGAGGGGTGAAATGTCAGCTTCAAACCACACCTCTTTTCTACCATGATTTCATTTGAACTGCAGGGTGCAAACTAGTTATAGGATATTGTTCATTTACTGAAAATTTATTTATTAGACACAGAAAATTTCCCATAGATATTTTCCATACGCATTGCAAAAATATTCTATAATTCTATTTGCTTATTATTAGGATGCCAGAGACAGCATTTTGAGATTCCCAGATCATCAACAATGCGGATGGATTCAAGTCAATTTTCGCCCTATCAAGCAGGTTCTCAGTGCTTATGCTCTCCAGTGGATGTGCATCTTTACAAAGTACCTCATAGACCAGGTGACTCAAAGTTTTCAGTTTAGTTTAGATTTTTTCAGTGTCTATTATGTTTGGTTCACATCTGCGTTTGGTAATCCATGCGGGAGTCCACATGGGGACTGTGTGAGGCCACTGTGGAGCATTATTCTGTGGTAGGGCGGGCTCTGAGATCTATAATATACTGTGTGGCTCCACAGTGGGGCACTGTACTGTATGGAGTATTTTATACTGTGTGGGGGCACTTTGGTGCACTATACACCATGTGGTCCACTTTGGGGAAGGGGGGCGTCCGGGGAGCATTATATACTGTGGAGGGCACTGTGGAGCATTATACTTTGGTGAAGGGAGCTTATAATTCTTGATGGCAGACCTGTGTGCTATGCCTGCATCAGAGCTCACTCACTAACATGCAATGCAGCATGTACTGTACTAGAGAGGATGATGATACCAGGAAAATACTCTGTAACTCCGAATAGTCAGCACATATGCAAGATTTCAGTGAAAGAGCTGTGGTATGACTATTAGCAGGAAGTTGTTGGGTGGGCCCTACATAACAAGTTCCTCTGGTGGGCCCTAGGCCCTTAAGTCTGACACTGGCTGCAAATAAATGCTGATTGGTGAGTGTGCTAGATGACATATACAGATTGATCTGATTTTGATGTTTTATCCTGTGAATAAGTCATCAGTTCAACTCTTGGACAATTCCTTTAATAAAAGTTTGATATTATTCTTACATTTTTGTCTTCTTTATTGTAGACAACTGTAACATTAAAAAGCTTAGATTCTTTCTTGAGACGGACTGAGCCTCAAATAGAAAGTATAACGGGGGAAGAGCGAGATACAGGATCTTTCATGAAGATGATGCGTCTTTTTAACGAGGTAAACTTATATAAAGTGTATTATTACATTTTTATCCATTATTTAACTACTATACCCATCCATATGTCAAAAGTATTTACAGTGGTAAAGCTCCTATTTCAATTTCTAGCAATTTTTAAAGATCTCTTGTCCTTGACAGCAAATGGAAATGTTCATGTTTACATCCAAAGGTGGAACACTCAAAAAGATCTAATATCTATGACAGCTAAGAATGATATCTATTCTAGGGAATCTTTCATGAGTTAACCAGTCTGTATTATATTTTGTAATATATTTTAATTACACTGATGAATTATATCAAAATCTTTGGTGATGGGATTGACTTGTACTGGCAATGTGTTTAGCTAACAGAGGACTGTCTAGGCTGGATCTTTAGCTGTAAAAGTCATTAGGCCTATACAGGTTTTCAGCTTCAGGATGTAAACATGAATGTTTCTATTCACTAACCAACAAACATACATCAATATCATACTCAAAAATAAGGAAAAGAGACTTGTGTGTGATGGGTATTTCTTTTAAAATTTTATTTTTACTCTAAATGCGGTATATATCACACATGATAAATTGTATTTACAATATGCATTGCACTAACAGGAATAGAACAAGTTGTACTTACCTAGTGACACTCAATGTGTCTCATTCAGTGCGACATCTGCCTTCCTTCCTTAAATACATTAACTAATATTCTTTCCAGGACGTGTCAATAAAGCCGTGATAGGAGCAGCTTAGTGAAGCATGTTTGCTTGTGTTATAATTAAACAAATGAGGTATCAGTTCTGTTGGCAGGAGCTTAAGAGTTCCTTTCTGTTGACCTGTTTTGTTTTGGCTAATGTGATCTGTTTAGCATAACTGGATGTGACTACAGTTAGTACTGGCTGGCCTTTAGTACAGTCATACATCAAGTCTTGCCCTCAGCACACATTAATTAGAAGATAAGTCCTCCTGTAGGAATGACCTGCCAGGTCCCATGGCTAGTAAATATACCTGCAGTCCAAAATCTAGGTTCATCTAACAGTAGTGCACTGCATCCCAGACTGTCTCATCTGATTGATCCCTGCTCATGTAAATTTGGCAATGATTTTTGTATTGAACAAAATATGAAATAACCAAAAGTACACAAAGTACAAGGTTTTTTTGTGCACTTTTGTGTTGTTTATGTTGCTATGTGCTATTTGTGAAATCTTAGAGCTCCATTTTTTCTAACGATCTGTGGGTGCCCTCGTCCACAGACCTATATTAATAAAATCTACCAACAAAATAGTTTAAACCTGGGAGTAAGTTAAGATGTCTCTAGATTTTTAAAGATCATTGGAAGTTGTAGAAAATTTAATGTGAAAGCAGTATTTTTAAGATAAGACTGTTCCAGAAAGCTAATGGCCATACATGTGTAAAAAAATGTATACAGTATATGCGCTCTGAGATTTCTTATTAACAACAATACAAAGTGTGAGGAGAAAATACCCAATCAGATATAAGCAATTGTGATGAAATGTATGGGAGTTTGTCAACCGTTCCAATGTTGTGAAATTAACACAGGAGCAATTTGCAAAAATGCAGAAACTGGCAAATACCTGAGAGCAGTAGAACAAACGCCCTAAATCTCATACAACACTGGGAGATAGAACCTAAGGCTATAAAAAACATCTACACAGGAGCATGCCGCAAAGCTGGTTGCTCTTGAGTGGAATTTGGACCCAGATTATTGCCCCAGAAGGTTAGTGGAAGAAATAGATGCACTGCAAACTGAAATCAACGAGGACCCACAGCAAAACTCACAAGGCAGGCCAAACCAGGAGAGCGGAATCAAAGGACTAAACGTGTCCAAGCCAAGGTCAATCCTAGAGTTAACTGTCAAGGTCAAATCATTAAGCATGCTAATATCCAGTAAACAAGCCGAGATTAGGAATACAGCAAACCAACAGATATGTTCATAGCACCGGAGACTAATAAATCACAATTAAGTAATAGCAGGCACATGGATTGTTCAGAACAGACTTTAAATATCCCTCCTCAGCTGTTGATTGGTTCAGTATGTTAGAGCTTTGATGAGCTACCAAAAGCTTAATTTGTCAACATGGCAACCTAAAGGCAAAAGCAGTGAGCAGTCCTGCATTGAGGAGACTACACACTGAGATTCCTCGACATCCCCAGTGGCAGACAGCATGTTGGCAGCAGGTCTTTCTTCTGTACTTACTGAACTGAGCATGCCTGTGTGAGCGTAGGGAAGAACAGTTGTCAGCCGAACCATACTGAATGTTAGGGTGGCATGGTTCACCTATATAACATTGTAAAACTGTAGTATTATTGCAAATCTTGATGTTGTTTCAACATCTTCCTGTAGGGAAAATGTCACAGTCAGCCTACACCAAAAACCTGATATTTCATTGAACCATTAAACTCAGGCTTAAAGGGGATATTCTTGGTCAGGCTCTTGTTAGGTATATAGAGATCGCTGCACACACCATAAATGCTTTATGCGATAAAGAAGTTGTGTTTTATTTGATATTTGTTCGTAACATGAGAAGTGCTCAAGGATTTCACATCACAATGACATATAACATAGTTTTGTTCAGGTTTGACCTTCATCCAGCTTGATCCATAACCGCAGGTGTAATGAGCTTCATTTTGTCTGGGACTGAGTCTGGATATGTCCCTCTGTGCCTCTTGTGTCCACCCTTTTATACATGTTTGTTTCTCTCTGTTGGTTTTCTGATCTGGGACTGTATTTCTTATTGTGTTGTGGCTGCCTAAAAACAGGTTCCATCTGATCCTCGTGAAATTTCACTGCTGGAGCTGGAGTAGTAGTCCCTATTTGTAGGGCAAAATCTACTCCCTCTAATGCTTGGCCCCTGCCACCTGTAGACCCTATTTTGTAGGTAATCATCTGTGTCCCGCATACATTTTTCTTGTATATTCTTTTTGTTAGAATTCATAAATTCTTTAATGCTGGTATCAATGTTTTGTTTTTTTTTAGCATAGACTATTCTTCACTTGGGAGGTAGCCAGTTGTTCTTCAGTATCTCCAGTATTCTTAATTGTTGTACGTAGTTTCTTTATTTTAGTTTGTAATTTCTCGACCATTAATAATATCGTGTCAAATGAATATTTGTTTAGTATATTTTAAAATCTTTTACAATAGTCAGGGTATTCATTAAAGATGGTTGGACATAGTCTGCTGTGGAGGCCACATGGAAGTCTTTGTATCTTTTAGTACTCTGCCAAAGTTCCACAGTGTAGTTCATATGATGTGAACTTCTTATACTCATGTTCTAGATCTCTAGAGCTTGGTTCTACGGCTGGAATATGCAGAAACTGATTGGTACAGGACAAGTTGACAATAATTTTAAATGATGAAGATGAATGAAAAGAGATGATCTGCGGACACTCCTCGAGCCTTAAAACATTCGTAGCTTTATTCCATATAAGTTAAAAAATAGTATACACAAAGTGTCCAAAGGAAAATACACACAGTGCGTTAAAAGAAGACGCTTACGCGTTTCGGGGTTGCCCCCTTAATCATAGCATGTTCACTTTACCAAATCTTCGGACTTATAAATATAGTACACAGGTGTGATGCTTAATTGCCCTGTCACATGACAAAGTGTGATATATCGGAGTACAATAAAGTTATAATATTCAAACCATAGAGCTTTTACAGAGTATTTATATTAAACTGCAGCGCAAGTTTGTCTGATAATAAATAAAACCTCGTTATGACCACAAAAAGAGTGTCATAGTAGGCTCTATTTTATTTTCTACTTATTCATAAAAGATTGATTTATTTCTATTTTTATATATTCTATATATATATATAGATATATTCTTAACTATATACTCTGCGAACGGGGGTCCTTACCGTCGGTTTATTGTGGTAACTATAAGATTCACTAAATTGGGTGACTTGATATAACTCCATTTTAAAACTGAGGCTATCAAAGGTAATCTAGCCGCGATTTGTATTCCAGATTTTCTAAACTATCGCTGCAGATTACACTCCGGTCTGAACGATGCCTTATTTTTTGAATGTTGTTACTTTATATGGTGACACATCACTAGTTTGACGTTGGATTGTGTAGACTAATATGGTTATAACACACTGTAAGAATGTTACTAAGTAACTCAAATTTAAATAATTTTTTAATTCTATTAAGACTACTGTAGTTGTAAACAAAATGATTAACTACAGTGTCTAAAATCTGAATATATAAAAATAGAAATAAATCAATCTTTTATGAATAAGTAGAAAATAAAATAGAGCCTACTATGACACTCTTTTTGTGGTCATAACGAGGTTTTATTTATTATCAGACAAACTTGCGCTGCAGTTTAATATAAATACTCTGTAAAAGCTCTATGGTTTGAATATTATAACTTTATTGTACTCCGATATATCACACTTTGTCATGTGACAGGGCAATTAAGCATCACACCTGTGTACTATATTTATAAGTCCGAAGATTTGGTAAAGTGAACATGCTATGATTAAGGGGGCAACCCCGAAACGCGTAAGCGTCTTCTTTTAACGCACTGTGTGTATTTTCCTTTGGACACTTTGTGTATACTATTTTTTAACTTATATGGAATAAAGCTACGAATGTTTTAAGGCTCGAGGAGTGTCCGCAGATCATCTCTTTTCATTCATCTTCATCAGCTGATTTCCTCTCCGGTCCGGAGGCAAGATCTTGCACCTCCATAGAAGCCACAGACAGTGGTAAGACGCAGCTCCTTTACTTCATATAATAATTTTAAATGCTTCTTCCAGATTTTAGGAGAATATGTTAGAAGACATTGTTAGTTTTGAGGTGCTGGTCCGGAGTGAGGACTATCATAATAGTACTGTAGTAGTTGTGCTAGCAGAAGGGTTCTCCAACCTGCAATACAGCATATAGAGATCACTGCACACTCTGTTAATGGAAGTTAGTTTCCTACAGTAATTTATGCAAATAATCTCTCCTGGCTTGAAAAGGGCCTTTTTGTGCCACTTATAAGAAGGCAGCAACCCTACAGGTTAAAGGGGATATCCAGGGAACAGGGAATGTTTAAAAACTTCCTCTGGGGTTCTAAATGCATGAATCCTTGGGTTTATGGCTGGTTCTAATTCTTGATCACATGATTGGAACAAGCACACAGCTCTATAGTTAATCCACCATCTATCTCCTCTACAAAGTTCACACCTGCTATGGAAGCTTCCGTTACTATTATAATGATTAGTCTACCAACCCCTATAGTACAGGAAATTAACTGTGAACACGGGAGAAGAGGGAGGAGGCAACTCAACTCGGGGCCATGACCATGAGACCCAGAGTTGAAACAGCCCAGAAACCTGAGATTTGGTGCATAAAGAACCCAGGAGGAAGTGTTTTTCCATATTTCTTCAATAACCTCTTTAATGGTTAATGTCTAACTAAGTCTTACAACATTACTAGGAAAGGCAAACCATAAAAATCTCTTTGGAAAGGACACCTATCCACAGATATCTGTTTTGGGGTTTTTGCTCCTAGATTAAGTTGCAGAATTAAACAAGTTTTCACTCATTATCCAACTAAAATCTTGAAAATAGATACAGGTTGTGAATGCATGTATTCATCATGAAGATAGTTGCTGTGTGTAAGGAATATTTTTTATTAATTTATTTTTTTATTCCTTTTCCTATGCAAACATTTAAAGTACATGTTTACTTACATGTCATAAACTTTAAATTTATGTACTGGTTAATGCTTATATTATCTTTTTACTGAAATCAGGTTTCCTCCAAGCAAGTGGAGATGGAAGTGCATTTTACAGTTTTACAGAAGACAGTGTCGCTTTTAGGAAAGCATCAGATATCTCTTCCAACAGAGAGTGAGGTTCTTTACCGGACAATGCCTACACGCTGGACCAGTATGAAAACCAAAGTGTCGCTTGCCAAGCAGCGCCTGGGTCCAAGGATACAGCAGGAAGCTGACATAGTCACTAGGGTAATTTCTCTGATTAAACTTCAATTAATCTTTTATTGATTGTGTTCATTATAAGACAGTCTGTATAAACAAAACTGAAAGCTTTAATTTCCTTCTTCAAAGTGTAAGGAAGCTATGAGAAAAACTGCCAGTTTTAGTGGTTGCCAGCTTTATATTGGTGATGATATAGATTTGCAAATGCATGAAATATTTCATACATAACATGTAGAAGAAACATTTAAGTCACAAAACACTTTATTTTACTTAAACCACTGCACTATTAAAATTCATAGAAATGCAATGGTCAGTGGACCAAGAAATAGCAATCTTTAGGGAAGTATGTAATTCTAGAATAATTTCTGTAACTTTTTAGATACTGCTGTTCTCCTCAGTTATCTTCTAAATTATATATTATATCTTCTTAGACAAATTATATCCAAGTGATCTGAATTTGATGAAAATTGTCATTGGTGTGTTCCTCCATTTTGGTTGTCCATTCCTCCCACCTGTTTTCAATTAGTCCAGCAAAGAGTGATCTCTGAGGTCGGGTTTACATGGTGCTTTTTTACTGACCCCCCCCTCCCCCTGTAGTTTATGGTAGTTTTTAATGGCAGTAATGAATAGCACATCTTGCAATGCATTTCACCTTTTTGCTAGTAACCAGTGAAACAGAGGTTTTCAATTGAATGGCCATTATGATACAGGTGAAATGCATAGTACCTTGTGCTACTCATCACTGCAGTTAACATGGAGTTCCTAAGAAAAAAAAGCACTGTGTATACTCAGACTAAAAAAAGTGAATCTGTTTAATGTACAGACCTTCCTTTATATGGTCTCTTTGTCATAGCAGGTGGCGTTACATAACTTGATCAGAATGTGTGCAAAGAATCTCACATTTGTATGCATAGTAATGTATCAGTAATGCAATTTCAGTGCCTCCAGTCCAAGAACCCTTAAAGGGTGTCTATGATTGGGATTTTACATTTTTAACTAAGCTTATTTTCACGTAGCCTTTAGAAAGGCTATTGTAGACATACCTTTTGTTTTATGATCGTTGCAGCCAATTTTAAGAAAAACTTGTTTTCTTCTTATGCAAATCAGTCTTCTGGGAGCACAGGGGGCATTCCCCCTGTGCTCCAAGCATCCCCCATATCATCATCCTGGACCTGCATCATAACCCCCTTGTGATGCAGGTCCAGGGGTTGCTGTTCACTCCTCCTCTTTCCAATATGGCGTCCGGAGCATGTGCCATATGCTCATGCCCGAAGGTGAAGTGGCTGAGCATACAGCACATGTGTGAGATTTAAAGAGGACCTTTCACCATTTGGGGCACTGCTAGAAAGACGACTTTCCCCTTCTGTGCCCCCGGTGAAGAGCTATCGGTGCTGGTACTGTAGCTCTTCACCGTCAGAAGGGCGTTTCTGACAGTCAGGAACGCCCTTCCTCACAGTAGCACATATTGCACTGTACTGTGAGAGCGGTAAGGAACACCTCCCTCCCCGCCCTCACCGGTCAGCGTCATCGCTAAGCGGTAAGGAACGCCCCCTCTCACAGTACAGCGCAATAGATGCTGCTGTGAGAAAGGGCATTCCTGACTGACTGTCAGAAACGCCCTTCTGACAGTGAAGAGCTACACTACCGGCACCGATAGCTCTTCACTGAGGGCATAGAACGGGAAAGCCATTTCGGCTTTCAAGCGGTGTATTAAACTGCATGTCGCCAAAATATTGAAAGGCCCTCTTCAATTTGTGCCGATGGAACAAGGAATGCAAGAAGAGGAGAAGGAGTGAACAGCAAGCAAGAAGGGCGTGGTGATGCAGGTCCAGGAAGACAATGTGGGGGTGCTCGCAGCTCAGGGGGAACATCCCCTGTGCTCCCCGAAGACTGATTTACATAAATAGAAAATGGGTTTTTCATGAAAAAGGCTACAACCATCAGAAAACAAAAGGTATGTCTACAATAGCCTTTCTAAAGGCTACTTGAAGATAAGCTTAGTTAAAAATGTAAAATCCCAATGACAGATGCCCTTTATAGACCTGTTATACAAACTGTCCAGTGGATGGAGCACATTACACCAAGTGCTGACTCCGCATTTCCTTCACTGTTGTCTCCTCTATAATCTATAATATAAGTCCTGTAAAGTTAGTAATAAAGAATTTGTTATTAAAAATGATAAGATTTTAAACAAATCTCTGAATGTGGATTGAAGATGATAGAATAGTCGTACTTGTTAACATTGCTAGAATAACTTATTGAGTGATCAGAGTAGAAACATTGCTTATTCTAGGTTTGAATTCCATTTTCTCTCTTTCAGATATCTATAGCAACCTTCTTGTTATGCTTTACTTTTAGGGGTCAAGATTAATAAGTGGAGCTTAAAGGTTTATAGACTCAGATGTTATTCTAATATAAAATGTACATGGACAGAAGAGGTCAATCTAATTAAATTACTAAAGTACTATTGAATTGAACTACGGCTTGTAAGCCAGTGTATTCACTGGAATGCCATTCTGTGCAGGTTAAGTGGTGTCACAGAAAATTACATGATGATTTTCTGCTGATATCTTTAGAAAAATGTAGCTTTCTTTAGAGCTTGAAAACAAGTGAATCTTTGCTTGCATAAACTATAATATGGTGGTAGATTTTTTTTTTAAAGAACACTTACAGCTAAGGTTATTTATAATGCATACGACTGAGCTATGTAACATAATGTAGAAATCATATATACGCATACTGGTACTTGCATAACTAGGAGTCCAACTGGTAGGTTTTGCCGACTTATTATATATTGATAGCCAGTACTAAGGATAGCTGTCAATGTAAAATCCTCCCAAATCTACATTTTATTAATTCCTTATTCCGCTTCTTGCCCAGAGTAAAATTTCACGGAAGTAGTGTTTAGCACTCAGGTATTAATATTTGAACAGCCTCTTTTTCTGCAGTTTTAATTTTTTTTACTATGTTTTAGTATAAATGTACATTTTGCTATGTGGTATTTGTACTAGGATTTGGAACTCTTTCAACGTAAGCTTGATGTTCTGGGTACTGACATTGAGACTTCTGAGGTGTACAAGTATGAATGCACATCACATGAAGCCTTTAAAATCATCCATAACTTCAACTGTCGGGTTCAAATCTTGCAAAATGAAGCAAAAGACCTGAAAGAACTACAAGAGCTTCTGGAAACTACAGTGGTTGACTTTTCCAATTTAAACAAGTATGTGTTATCTACATGTTTTCTTAGATTTCGAGACAGTTGGTAACAGTTTAACCCTATATTAACACGACTTGTTGTTTCAATGTATGTGAATGGGGGGGCAATTCACATAACAGATCATCAAAATATAGGTCATGTTCTATTTTTAACAATTTTCACGAATGTCTCCATATACTGCAGCTTATGTCGGATACATTAAAACGGTATCACTCAGGTGAAAAACGGAAAGCAAAAAATGCATATTTTTTTCATCCTTTTTTTACCATCATTTCTGTGAATCTAGCCTTTGGCTGGTACTACATATATAGACTTTTTGTGAAGCAACTTTCATGAGTTGCCTGTAACTCAGAATACTTCCCTAAAATGCAGACGTCCAGTACCTCAAAACTACAGAGATATATATGTATATTTATGTATACTCAGCCTGTTATTATTATTCAGTTGGAGAATATTTATGTTTTTCATGAGATATTTATTTAACCGTTATCATTGGATATATTTGATATTCCACCTGTTACAGCTGTGAGGACCTGCTACAGAAACTCAGCCTTGTATGGCAATATGTGGATTCAATCCATCAAGATCAGGCCATATGGAAGAAGGAGTTGTGGCAAAATATGAACACAGATGAATTCTGCAATAGAACAAAAAAACATCTGGTACTTTTGCAGTCTTTGCCTGGAGAGGTCCAAGAATGGGATGTGTGCAAGAAAGTCATGGAAACTGTCAATATCATGAATGTAGGTTGTTTTTTTATTCTTAAATAATGAAAATACAGTGTTTTCTTCCATGAGGATCCCATATACTGTAATACTACTGATTTCACTCTAGAGAAAATCTCTTTATTTGTTCAGCATGTTAATTGGTTTCATTGTGTAGCCACATAAAAATAGGGCAGGCATGTAGTTTTCTTAAACAGTAACTATTTCAATAAAAATTTTAAATAAATAAATAGCTTAGATGAATATAAGAGAATTTGTAATATATCTTATTAGGGGAAAATTCTTCTATATCACGTAGCAGACTACCTACTGTTATTAGCTATAGTTTTAGTCATTAACCTTACAACAGTTACACATTTTATTCATCCATTCTGTATTGGAGGACTGTAAATGGGGCCTAGGCATTATATCAGTGTTGGCTGAACCTTCTCATTTCAGCAGGACCAGATGATATTCTAATGTTGATGGGGTTCAACATTTCTCTGAATGGAGCTGTTTGCAGGTTAGAAGGATTTAATTGTTCTGACAAGTGTCAGGCCATAGAAAGTTCCTAAATTCATGGTTATATCTATTGGAAACCTATCATGTCAAATTAAACTTTTTTTACATTATTTATATTTGAAAAAATATTTAACTTTTAATTATTTACAAATTTAAACTTGGTAATGTGCATGGAAAAAAAAACTTTAATAATTAATCTATAATAATAATTAAATTTCCTCTTAAAATTTAAAAACTGCCATAAGGCTGAAGCCCCACATTGCAGAAACGCAGCTTTTTTTGTTGCAGATTTTGCTGCGTTTTATTTAGCCGAAACCAAGAATGTCTACAAAATGAATGGGAAATATATAGGAAATGCTTATACTTTTATTTTCTGCTTAATCCACTCCTGGCTTTAGCTAAAAAAAAAGCGGCCAAATCTGTACTAATAAGAGCTGCGTTTCCGCAATGTGGGGCCGCAATCTGACCTAGATAATCAGAAGCTATAACAGAAGCTATAACAGACAGTAGCTAAAATTTGCTAACTATGTTTCCTTTTGAAATTTTGTATTTTGTTGATAGTTTTTTTTTTTGCAGAAGATAAGTTTTTTTTTTTTATAATCTTTGAGTAACCATCTCAGAATATGCCATTTTGAGAGGGACAGTTTACAAAGATGATAATTATTTTTTTTTTTTTCAATCTTTTTTTTACTACTTTTATCCACTATATAGAGAAGAGATAAATGCCTTTAATGTCAATAAGAATAATATCTAAGGCCTCATGTGTTCTCTATCAGTGTGATAGCCATGTTTTTCATAGCTAGCACACTGACCCATTTATTTCTATAGCCCCATACACACGACCGTGCATTTCATGGTCCCATGTATGGAGCCGGGAGCCAAACTCAGGACAGGTCCTATTTCTGTCCATTTGGATGTTCATTCATGCACATGTGTGCAATTGCGGCCTTGGAACTATGGCCGCATATGAGGGATAATACTGTGTGCAGAGGCAACTGCAGGATTGCTGTTTATATCTCTGTGTCTTCAATGGGGTCTTCCTGGGTCTCCTTCCATAGTGTCATTTAATTCAAATGCCGATAAATGGGTTGTGCTGACACTGGTGCACCCTGAGCCTGCAGGACATCTTGAATTTCTCTGGAATTTGATTGGGGCTGCTTATCCACCATCTGGACTACCCTGTGTTGCAATCTTGAAATTTTTCTCTTCCATCCTTGTCAGGGAGATTTGCTACAGTGATATAGGTTGAAAACTTCTTGCTTATGTTGAGCACTGTGGACAAAGGAATATAAGGATCTCTGGAGGTGGACTTGTAACCTTGATATTTTTATACAATTTTGGTGCTCTCCTTTTTATTTGGTTTAGGTGGGATTTTCATATTGCCCATACCTGTTACTTGTCACAGGTGAATGAGCATCAAGGTTATGTACCCACAATTGTTAAAAGGTGCCAACAATTTTGTCCGACCCATTTTTGGAGTTTTGACTTTTTCCTCAGTTTTTGTGTTGTTCCAATACAAACAAAGGAAATAAACATGTATAATACAAAACATGTGATTGCAATAATTACAGCCATGACTGTATTTCCTCCTTTTAAATCGCCCCTCTTATAAATAATAGTTTCTCCCAACCTTATTAATAGGTGCATCTTATAAATCACCCTTTATAATAGATCCCCCAGCCTTATTATTAATAATTCCTCCATATAAATTCCCACACTTCTAAATTATAGTTCCCAAAGCGTTATTATTAATAGCTCCTCTTTAGAAATGGCACCCCCTTATAATATAACTATAAATAAAAGTTCCCTAGCTTTAATATTAATAGTTCCTCCTTTTAAATTGGCCCTTTATAAATAATAGTTCCTCCACCCTTATTAATAGCTCCTCCTTATAAATCATCCCCTTATAAATAATAGTTCCCAAGCCTTATTATTAATAGCTCTTCCTTATAAATCGCCTGCCAAGTAAATAATAGTTCCCCCAGCATTATTAATTATAGTTCCTCCTTATAAATCAACCTGTTATAAATGATTGTTCTCCCAGCATTATTAATAATAGTTCCTCTTTACAAATGGCCACCTTTTGCTCACCTAATCAATAACACAAGCAGCCTGATATAGATTTAGGTAGATAGTAAACTTTTCTTACCTAGTAAGCTGTAAGATGCTGCAGAATCCTTTTTTGTTCACTGTACAGTGTAGAGAATCCAGCCCTTACCCTCTCTATTCACTGTGAACCCATCTTGATTTGGAAGATGTTTTTGAGGCAGAAAACAGCAGTATTTTAAGTAAAGTACATAACATTTTGATCCAGAATGAAATGCCCTGTTAAATTAAGCTAAGTTGTCTAAACTGTTCGTGACCATTCAAAATTGTGATTCAGTCTGTATTGTACATAAAAAACCACAACTTTATTATTCTAGATGACCTTGCCGTTAATAGAAGACCTCAGTAATCCTGCAATGAGGACAAGACACTGGAACCAACTTGTCCGCCAGACAGGTGGAATGCTTCACGTTACTGCAGATAGCCTGGAGGCAATGACATTGGGTGATTTACTTGCTATGGACTTACAAAGTATGTTGTTCAAATAACTATTCTTGTTAAAATGGTGAATGGTTGGATGATAGGGAATCTGGCATGTTGTATTAAAGTAGTGAGCAAGTGAGTGCAAATACTGTATGTAAAAGGCTGAATATGTTCCTCCTCATTCTTGCAGCGGTGGGCAGAATGTCTCAGGGTTTTGTCTTAGCAGTATGGGGCAGATAATAGTGCTAATATTTACTGAACTAACTGAGGCCCTAACGGTTCTCCAGAGACTTAAAGTCTCCAAACTCCACCCAGAGGACAGTGATTGGCAAGGGCTGTACCAAGCCATAGGAAGGTAAAGGGGTAGCTAACAGTGGGACAAGCCAAAGGGGAAACACAACATGGGAAGCTGCAAACACAAAATACATAAAAACTCATACAAAAATATAAATACACAAACAACATAACACAAAATGCATTTTAAGCAGTGTCACTCTGGTATTCTGCATAAGGCATTGGAATATTTGGGCACATCTAATTTTGTTCATAGATGTCTACATTTTTACATTACCATTAATAAGGGTAACACAATCATTGTACCTTGTATTATATTAGAACACACAGAAGAAGTAAGGATGACGGTACAGAAAGCAATACGAGATGTATCAGTTGAACGCTCCTTAAAAAACTGTGAAGAGGTCTGGCTGAGCAGAATATTTGATGTCAGTCCTCACTGCAGAGTCATATCACCCAGAGCTGAAAATGAGGTATGTGACTAAAAGAGAGTCATGATATTGTGCATATTGTGGTGCAACCCTAAGGTTTTTTTTTTTTTATTCAAATTTTTTATTGCAATTTTTTATAAATTTTAACCATACAGCACGGTCTGAAACTGATCCAGAAACATAAAGAAACACACGAAAAGGATACAATAATCAAACCAAAGCTTTTAAATGGTTTTACCAAATGTAATTATCAGCAAATTAGATAGTTTGCAAATGAATGAAATAATTTGTTCTGTCTACCTTGTCAAAGTGAGTTGCTTGAAGCTGGGCCCTAATTCAATATAGCTGACAGGGCCCCTACCTACCATGTGTAAGCATATAAGCCGCTGAATTGCTGTATACAATCTCTTTATAACTACAGTATGCCCCTGCTAGAACCCATTGGTGGGGACCATTTTCATGGTCTTAGAGGTTTTTATACAGCTCAATGTTTTATAATGGTATATAAATCTTGTGTATGGGCATATCTCCAAACAGTCCAAATGCAGTAAATGAAGTAGCATTAAGCACATTCTTATGGCAAGTATATTAATACATTATTGAAACAAATCAGTACTTTACTGTGTAGAAACCTCATTCTTATAATTAATTTTTCACTTTTATTCTTCTATGGTTTTGATTTTACATGTTTACATGATCTAAAGTATAGATATGAACTATTCTAGGAACTTGCCAGTTCTATTTCTGGCAGCCACAACACCAAAGGAGACATAGGCAGGAGTTTGACAACTGGAAAAGGCGGCCGCAGATTCAGTAAGCCATCTGATGTTGGCTTTCAGCATTCCAAAAAGGCTGGCAGAGGAAGCATGTTGTCATTGTATGAGTCTCTCAAACATATAGAGGTAAGGAAGACCAGTAGATGAATTTGCCCATTCTTTTGAATTTTCCATTGATTTAATTCCATTCTTTTTTTGTTGTTGGTGGATTTCTCTTAGCCTACTGCCTATAGAGCAGTGTCAGACTGGGGTAAAATGCATTCTGGTGGCCCACTATACAGTTGGATGCAAATATTACCTAACAGTCTATACAAATTTCTAAAATGTCACCAACTGAATTTTTTTCTTGTAGTCTAGCCCTTACCTTTTACTGTTTCTGTTGTGGAGTCCGGTAAGTAGTTTTCTTGCTGCCTTTAGCTCTGTGAGCTTGGGAATAAGTGCTCACAAAGTCACAGATCTCAATCAATATGTTTGGGTCCTCTTCAATTTGTTTACAAATTATACAAAAAAAACTAGGTAGCTTCTGAAATAATCTAACAAGTATACATACATAGCCTGGTTGAGATGTGTATGATTATCTGAATGAAGTACAATGAGTGTACTGAGGGCCCACCTGGCTCAGGGGTCCACTGGGGCTTACACCTTTCAGCCAGTCCAAGCCTGATATAGGGATTGCATAATTGTATGCCTCATTTTTATTAGTGAAGTCGGCTGAACTGACTGTAGGGGTGTCCACTTTTTATGCTAAGCTCAGGAGAGCAGTGTGACCTTGGCTGGTGACAGCATTCAGCATCTGTAATAGACCACGTTCAAAAAGAGAAAAAAACACTTAGGGAAATATATCAAAATATATCAAGCTATACTTATCCCAAGTTATATATATATATATATATATATATATATATATATATATGTACAGCGTATAATTATGTAAATGTATCATCAGGGGTTTGGTGAAGTTCTGCTCATGAAAAATACAGACTCTATATTGGAAGAACTGGAACATCACCAGTTGCTGTTGAGAAGCGTACAACCCTATGCAGAAGCTGGATCTTTCATTGATGATGTGACAAAATGGCAGAAGAAGTTGCAAGTCATTGAGGCAACCATTCGCCTTTGGCTGTCTGTGCAGACAAAATGGACACAAATGGAAGAGGTTTTTATTATTATTATTATTATTATTATTATTGTTATTATTATTATTGTTTAATTTTACATGGGAAGAATATGCAAATCTGACTTCCATGATGTAATTAGGAAGTCAGTGCCTCAGGCATGCACACCAATAGAGGGCGCTCACTGAGGATGTGCAAGTCTATCTTCCATGATGTAATTACGAAGACAGAGCCTCAGTCAAGCAACCCAATAGAGGGCGCTCCCTTTAACATCATGCCGACCTTCTCAGAGGCCTTTGTTTGCAATGATGTTGAGACTTTGCCAGGTAGTCTCTCAGCCAATTCTTCCCATGTTCCTTTGCACAGTGGAGTGCTCATGGCTTAATAAGACTCCACACACCTAAATGGTGGTCTCTCCCTGTGGAGTGATGATATCCCCAAAACCCTGTTTAATTTTAGACCACTATTAATTCCATGGTGCTGCACATTTGATAGTTTACATACAAAAAACACAAAAATACATAAATCAAGTACAATGCTAACATAATGATTAACTAATATACAGTTAGGGCCAGAAATATTTGGACCGTGACACAAGTTTTGTTATTTTAGCTGTTTACTAAAACATGTTCAGAAATACAATTATATATATATAATATGGGCTGAAAGTGCACACTCCCAGCTGCAATATGAGAGTTTCCACATCCAAATCGGAGAAAGGGTTTAGGAATCAGCTCTGTAATGCATAGCCTCCTCTTTTTCAAGGGACCAAAAGTAATTGGACAATGGACTCTAAGGGCTGCAATTAACTCTGAAGGCGTCTCCCTCGTAAACCTGTAATCAATGAAGTAGTTAAAAGGTCTGGGGTTGATTCCAGGTGTGTGGTTTTGCATTTGGAAGCTGTTGCTGTGACCAGACAACATGTGGTCAAAGGAACTCTCAATTGAGGTGAAGCAGAACATCCTGAGGCTGAAAAAAAAAGAAAACATCCATCAGAGAGATAGCAGACATGCTTGGAGTAGCAAAATCAACAGTCGGGTACATTCTAAGAAAAAAGGAATTGACTGGTGAGCTTGGGAACTCAAAAAGGCCTGGGCGTCCACTGATGACAACAGTGGTGGATGATCGCCGCATACTTTCTTTGGTCAAGAAGGACCCGTTCACAACATCAACTGAAGTCCAGAACACTCTCAGTGAAGTAGGTGTATCTGTCTCTAAGTCAACAGTAAAGAGAAGACTCCATGAAAGTAAATACAAAGGGTTCACATCTAGATGCAAACCATTCATCAATTCCAAAAATAGGCCAGAGTTAAATTTGTTGAAAAACACCTCAAGAAGCCAGCTCAGTTCTGGAAAAGTATTCTATGGACAGATGAGACAAAGATCAACCTGTACCAGAATGATGGGAAGAAAAAAGTTTGGAGAAGAAAGGGAACGGCACATGATCCAAGGCACACCACATCCTCTGTAAAACATGGTGGAGGCAACGTGATGGCATGGGCATGCATGGCTTTCAATGGCACTGGGTCACTTGTGTTTATTGATGACATAACAGCAGACAAGAGTAGCCGGATGAATTCTGAAGTGTACCGGGATATACTTTCAGCCCAGATTCAGCCAAATACTGCCAAGTTGATCGGACGGCGCTTCATAGTACAGATGGACAATGACCCCAAGCATACAGCCAAAGCTACCCAGGAGTTCATGAGTGCAAAAAAGTGGAACATTCTGCAATGGCCAAGTCAATCACCAGATCTTAACCCAATTGAGCATGCATTTCACTTGCTCAAATCCAGACTTAAGGCGGAAAGACCCACAAACAAGCAAGACCTGAAGGCTGCGGCTGTAAAGGCCTGGCAAAGCATTAAGAAGGAGGAATCCCAGCGTTTGGTGATGTCCATGGGTTCCAGACTTAAGGCAGTGATTGCCTCCAAAGGATTCGCAACAAAATATTGAAAAAAAAAATATTTTGTTTGGGTTATGTTTATTTGTCCAATTACTTTTGAGCTCCTAAAATGTGGAGTGTTTGTAAAGAAATGTGTACAATTCCTACATTTTCTATCAGATATTTTTGTTCAACCCTTCAAATTAAACGTTACAATCTGCACTTGAATTCTGTTGTAGAGGTTTCATTTCAAAACCAATGTGGTGGCATGCAGAGCCCAACTCGCGAAAATTGTGTCACTGTCCAAATATTTCTGGCCCTAACTGTAGTTAGATAGAGGGACTTACCTGTAAGGGAAGTGGAATAGAGACAGTAGGTGAGGGTTGAAGGTGTAGAAGCTGTGAGGGTAGAAGATGTTCAGGTGGTGGTGTGGTGACAGCAGGGTTATTGAAGACTGTAGGCTTTCCTGTAGAGATGAGTTTTCAGGGTTCTCTTGAAGTTAGTGATCGTGGGAGATATCCTTATGTATTGTGGTAGCGAGGTCCTGAGTATTGAGGAAATATTAATGAATATCTAAAGTACATTTACAAAATCAGGACAATATTATACACTACACCTGTACCCTACTATGTACTTTTGTGGTCAGCGACTGTTGCAAAAATAGTCAAAATGCAAGAAGGCCAGAAGCCACATGTTGGACTCATGAAGCTATGTATAGTGCATTGGATGCCAGTTTTCTGACATATAATACATGAAAAACCATAGTTTGCACATGTTTTTGTGAACAAAAATTGCAGCTTATATACTGCTTTGTGCCCCATTTGAAATTTTCAAAAAAGTAGGCAGATTGAGAGAGAAATCTAGGCAGGCCAGGACAAGAAACTGACATGAGGTACACTCGAAATCTACACCAATCACTGATTGGCATAGATGTCATTTCTGGTGGACTGGAACTTTCCATGGTGCGCCAAAATTATTTTAATAGTTCTGGCACATCTTGCACCAATGTACTGATTGATTAAAACCACTGGGTAAAGTCTTAATAAATAGGTCCAAGTGTTTTTTTTTTAATTATTATTATTATTTATTTATTTATTTATTTATTTATTTATTTATTCTAAAACTTTGTCCAGGTGTTCTCTACATTAGCATTCCGTGTAGCCATGCCAAGAGAAGCCAATTTGTTTGCAGATGTACATCATCATTTTTGTCAGCTAATGAAATCTGTTGAAGACAATCCAAACATATTGCAGAATTGTACAAGGAGAGGTAAGTGTATTGAGTCACTATATCCATCAGTTATTTTAACCTTTAAAGGGGTTGTACTATTAAGGATACAGGACTGGGAATAAGTGTTTGATTGCTGGGTATCTGAACGCTGGCTCCCTCAGTGATCAGAAAGACGTGGACTGAAAGTCTTCTGAACGCCTCCTTCTGAATGGAGCACGAGTGCAATTGCTCTATTCATTTTGGTGTTGCTTGGATTATAGTCTCCGACAGTGCCCTCAGCCCCATACAAGTGAATGGAATGCTGGTCACGCAAGTGCACTGGATTTCCCCGGTCCTCTTGATCACTGGGGAATCTGTAGATAGAGAATAAGTGTCCATATCGACACAACCCCTTTAAAGAAAAATCTGGCATTCAACATGTGCTTTCAGTAAGTTTATTAGATAATCCGGAGTAATAGGTATGATGTTTCAGTCACCAATAGACCTTTTTGTCAAACCATCTGAGAATAAAAATGTAGCTAACGAGGATAATGTCCTTGTTTACCAGAGAATAGTAAGAGAGGCAGGTAGGCATCAAAGTCATACTTCTAATAGTATAAAGTATTAATGGCTATATATTGTAGTATACAGTAATTCAAAATTACTCAAATAAATGTGCATGATAATTCCTTATGGCGATAATCTTACAATCTACAATAATAATACAGCAATATAAAATTAAACAATTATTTTAAAAATCCCACATATATTACATTTTTGTACCCTGGATAGCCCATTTAACAATGCATGTATTGTAATGTAATGATTGGGCAAACAGAATGGAAGCAATACTATTTGATTTTTGGAGCACAGATCTGGACACTATTTTGAAAACTGAACCCCTCAATGAATTTATCTAGGGGTGTGCTAATCATTTTTATCCCACAAGTGTTGTATTAACTTATTTCTCCAGAAATGAATGTGTATTTGGTAATAAAAAGTCAGATGCACATTTTGCATTTTCTCTTACAAACCCTTAAGCACCATAGTATTTTCAAACAGTTGATCAGCAGGGGCCCTGGGTGTTGGACACCCTCTGATCTCATAGATCTCTTAGAGTGTTAGGGCACAGCTTCCAGTATCATACCTCACAACTGTCCCAGATTCAGTGGGACAGTCCCAGATTCTGGGTCTTATCGTGGTCGGCGGGAGGTATGTCCCATTTTCAACTTATGTGCGTCCAGAGGATGCAGATGAGTGGAATACAGTGGTAAAGCAGGAACCATCCGCAGAGCCTGTGCTCTCTTTGTGCTCTGTCCCTGGGAGTTGTAGGTGCGATGTGATGACGTCACTCACAACGTGTCTGCAGCTGAGAAAAGACTGCTGAGAAAGCAGCAGGGGAACGAGGAAAGGTGAGTATCACTGTTTCTTTATGTTTGTTACCAGGAGGAAGACAATAATTGTTGGAGCAAATGAGGGGGACATTAAACTGGGGGGGGGGGGGGCAGATGAGGCGTACAATAAACTGTGGGGACAGATGAAGGGGAATGTTAAACTGGAGGGCCAGATGAAGTGGACAATAAACTGTTGAGTCAAATTGAGGGGAACAATAAAATGTGGGGACAGATTGTAAGGGAATTGCAATAGGAGCAATTCCCCAGTAGCTGCTGGAAACCCTGGGAAGGGGCACAAGAGACAGTGAGCCCTAAGCTGAAGCCCCTCACTGTCTCTTCCTGCTTGCCTAGTCCTATCCTATGTAATAGGCGGCAACTTGGAGACGATCCTTTGCTATGTATATGAAACACAAAACACAGACAACACAAACCACAACAAAGGGAGGTCAGCTAGCCGAGGGTCCAGTAACAGTTGAGCAATGCAGTGTCAAAATCTATATCCAAAAGATTAGTCAATAGGGAAAGCCAGAGGTCAAGAATCAGAATACATGAATTAACAGCAAGAGAAAAAGCCAGCACACACAAAGCAATAGCAAGCAAAAATGTGAATGTGAGCCAAGAATAAAGAGGGGGTAAGAACCTACTCTGAACCTGATAGGAAGGCAGGCTGTCAATCACAGGACAAAACAAAACTTAACTCTTAGAGGAGCAGAGGGAAATGAAGGTGATGGAGACAGGTGTGGTGGAAAATCAATTAACAAGGTGAAGGAATAGGACAGTGTTCAGACCTACACAGAACCTGCACAGAACCGCTGCCGCTTCCCGTTGTTCTCGGTCCTCTCCTCTCTCTCATTCATACGCCTGCAGAGCGCCATACGCGCCCCCGCCTCCCTAGGCTAGTGTTACAGATGCTGGGAGAAGTCAGGGCTTGTGGCTTAGGAAAGTGTGGGTGGGTACTGGGAGGGGAAACTTGAGTGATGCACTCACGTCTCCCCGCTCTGTACCCGCCCACACTCTCCTAAGCCACAACAAGCCTCACCTACTCCCAGCATCAGTAACACTATCCTAGGAAGGTGGGGGCGCGTATTGCGCTCTGCAGGCATATGAATGAGAGAGAGGAGAGGACCGAGAACAATGGGGAGCGGCAGCAGGTCTGTGCAGGTAAGCAGACAGCAGGGGGGACTAAGTAGGCAGCGGATTTTTTAATCATTAGGATCATTTTTAACCCCTTCCCGACATGCGCCGTAATAGTAGACAGTAGACAACCGGCTCTAATGCCTCCGATCGGTCCCCGGACCGATTGGAGACATTAACCCCTCCGGCACCGCGGTCAAAGGCGCCGGAGGCGCCATTTTCCCGGCGGCGCATGGGCGCCGCCATTTTGGCCGGGATCGCCAGCTCCTGGAGCATGCTCCAGGGCTGACGTCCCGTTGCCATGACATCCGGGAGCCTTGTACAGGCTCCCAGGCTTGTCTGCAAATCCTTTCTTTTGCAGGCTGGTCTATGCAGCCTGCAAAAGAAAGGATGCTTTTTTGCAATGCATTAGCATTGTAATGCATTGCATTAGTGATCAGACCCCCTGGGGTTCAACACCCCTAGGGGGGCTAATAAATGCAAAAAAAAAGTTAAAAAAATATAAAAAAATATAAAAAGAATTAAAAGTTCAAATCACCCCCCTTTCCCTAGAACACATATAAAAGTAGTTAAAAACTGTGAAACATATACATGTTAGGTATCCCCGCGTCCGAAATCGCCCACTCTACAAATCTATAAAAATATTTTTCCTGTTCGGTAAACGCCGTAGTGGGAAAAATAGTCGAAAGTGCCAAACCGCCGTTTTTTCACTGTTTTGATTCTGATAAAAATTTGAATAAAAAGTGATCAAAGCAATAACATTTCCCGAAAATGGTAGAACTAAAAAGTACACCCAGCCCCGCAAAAAAAGACGCCCTATGCATCCCCGTACACTTACATATAAAAAAGTTACGGCCGTCGGAATATGGCGACTTTTAGAAAAAAAATTTTTTAACACAGTTTTGGAATTTTTTTTAGGGGTCAAAATGTAAATAAAACCATATAAATTTGGTATCCCTGGAACCGTACCGAAACACAGAATATAGGGGACATGTCATTTTGGCTGCACAGTGAACACCTTAAAACCAAAGCCCGTAAGAAAGTCGCAGAAATGCATTTTTTCTTCAAATCCACCCCATTCTGAATTTTTTTCCTGCTTCCCAGTACATTATATAGAATAATTAATGGTGGCATCATGAAGAAAAATTTGTCCCGCAAAAATTAAGACCTCATATGGCTCTGGGAGCGGAGAAATAAAAAAGTTATGGGGTTTAGAAGGAGGGGAGTCAAAAACGAAAAACGAAAATCAAAAAATGCCATCGGCGGGAAGGGGTTAAAATCCAATTTTCGATCATTAAAAAATCCCATTGACTTGCATTAGAATTGGGATCGGGTTCGGATAAAAAGTGATCGGAAATCGGATTTTAAAAACGATTGTGGAATATCAAGATCGGCTCAACCGCAATGGAAATGGCTCTTCAAGATAATAAAATAATATTTTTTTTATGCCAGGGTTGCAGTCTTTGCTAGAGATTCTGAACTATAAACTTGAACGCTGTCAACGAACTGTCAGACTTCATGTGGAACAGAAGAGACAACTTTTTCCAAGATTCTTTTTCTTATCTTTGGAAGACACACTCAACATTATTTGTTACGGTATGTATACATCTTATTTATAGTAATTTAATCTGTTTTATTATTATTCATCATGTGTCATCATCATGTTCATTTAAACATTAGTGTGTCATATCCACAATCCAAAACCAATTTCATACTGTAGAAAGTCTGTTAACCCATGCTAATTTTTTTTAATTTTATTAATTCTGTGTTCCCTGCTTAGTCTAACCTAATTATTGTATATTTAGTGGACAGTAGAGATGAGCGAACACTATTCGAAACTATCGTTTTGAATAGCATGCACCCATAGGAATGAATGGACGCAGCCGACACGCAGGGGCTTAAGTGGCCGGCCGGGAAAGTCGTTGTGCTGGCCGCTTCCATTCATTCCTATGGGAGCGTGCTATTTGTTATGGCAGTCTCGAATAGTGTTCGCTCATCTCTAGTGGACAGTTTATAGATGAGATTTATTAGATTTAGATTATTTAGATTTATGTAATAACTCTAATCGCTAAATCTGTTCTGATGCATTATGTAAATATTCAGTTTCAAGTCCACACAGCAGTGATATCACTGAGTGTTTTATATATATATATATATATATATATATATATATATATATATATATATATATATATATATATATAGTGACAATTGGGGGTAATTTAGCATCAAAGGTAAGCGGTGCTCCTGGATTTACAGAGGTGTTGGTGGCGCTGGGTCCCAAATAAACAGTATATCAGGTGGTACAATCCAAAATAAGTGGCTTTATTCAGCTTTAAACAGGAACAAAAATAACAAACAGCCTAGCCCACACACAGGGCACTACCTCACCTCTTGAACCCTGACTAAGCTACTGAGGGCAAAATACTTTTCTGAGGTTTCAGCTCACCAGTCTAGCTCACACTGAGCTTAACCAAGTCCTTTATGGAATCTAGCCCTCTTGGGGCAGACCTCCTGTCTGTCTCCAACTGGTCCAGTACATCTGCTCCTGCAGGTCACAAGCAGCACTCTCCTGCTGTGTGCACTCCCTCTGGAGTTGAGCCCCTTTCTCACTCATGGGTATGGTCCAGGTCCTTTTCAACCCTGTTTTGGGTCGCTCTACAGCGCCCTCTAGGTTCACACCCTCACTATATATATATATATATATATATATATATATATATATATATATATATATATATATATATATATATACAGTCCTATGAAAAAGTTTGGGCACCCCTATTAATTGTAATAATTTTTAGTTCTAAATATTTTGGTGTTTGCAGCAGCCATTTCAGTTTGATATATCTAATAACTGATGGACACAGTAATATTTCAGGATTGAAATGAGGTTTATTGTACTAACAGAAAATGTGCAATATGCATTAAACCAAAATTTGACTGGTGCAAAAGTATGGGCACCTCAACAGAAAAGTGACATTAATATTTAGTAGATCCTCCTTTTGCAAAGATAACAGCCTCTAGTCGCTTCCTGTAGCTTTAAATCAGTTCCTGGATCCTGGATAAAGGTATTTTGGACCATTCCTCTTTACAAAACAATTCAAGTTCAGTTAAGTTAGATGGTCGCCGAGCATGGACAGCCCGCTTCAAATCATCCCACAGATGTTCAATGATATTCAGGTCTGGGGACTGAGATGGCCATTCCAGAACATTGTAATTGTTCCTCTGCATGAATGCCTGAGTCGCTTTGGAGCAGTGTTTTGGATCATTGCCTTGCTGAAATATCCATCCCCGGCGTAACTTCAACTTCGTCACTGATTCTTGAACATTATTCTCAAGAATCTGCTGATACTGAGTGGAATCCATGCGACCCTCAACTTTAACAAGATTCCCGGTGCCAGCATTGGCCACACAGCCCCAAAGCATGATGGAACCTCCACCAAATTTTACAGTGGGTAGCAAGTGTTTTTCTTGGAATGCTTTTTTTTGGACACCATGCATAACACATTTTTGTATGACCAAACAACTCAATCTTTGTTTCATCAGTCCACAGGACCTTCTTCCAATATGAAGCTGGCTTGTCCAAATGTGCTTCTGCATACCTCAGGCGACTCTGTTTGTGGCGTGCTTGCAGAAACGGCTTCTTTCTCATCACTCTCACATACAGCTTCTCCTTGTGCAAAGTGCGCTGTATTGTTGACCGATGCACAGTGACACCATGTGCAGCAAGATGATGCTGCAGCTCTTTGGAGGTGGTCTGTGGATTGTACTTGACTGTTCTCACCATTCTTCTTCTCTGCCTTTCTGATATTTTTCTTGGCCTGCCACTTCTGGGCTTAACAAGAACTGTCCCTGTGCTCTTCCATTTCCTTACTATGTTCCTCACAGTGGAAACTGACAGGTTAAATCTCTGAGACAACTTTTTGTATCCTTCCCCTGAACAACTATGTTGAACAATCTTTGTTTTCAGATCATTTGAGAGCGGGTTGTCCATGCTCGGTGACCATCAAACTTAACTGAACTTGAATTGTTTTGTAGAAAGAAATGGTCCAAAATACCTTCATCCAGGATCCAGGAACTGATTAAAAGCTACAGGAAGCGACTAGAGGCTGTTATCTTTGCAAAAGGAGGATCTACTAAATATTAATGTCACTTTTCTGTTGAGGTGCCCATACTTTTGCACAGGTCAAATTTTGGTTTAATGCATATTGCACATTTTCTGTTAGTACAATAAACCTCATTTCAATCCTGAAATATTACTGTGTCCATCAGTTATTAGATATATCAAACTGAAATGGCTGTTGCAAATACCAAAATATTTAGAACTAAAAATTATTACAATTAATAGGGGTGCCCAAACTTTTTCATAGGACTGTATATATATATATATATATATATATATATATATATATATATATATATATATAAAATTCCTGCTACATTGGGTTCTGTCTGTTACAGGTTCAGTAACATATAATTTTTAGACAGTAGTTTCTTGCTGTCTAATCTCTGCTTATTCTGGATGGAATGATATTTATTCTTACAGTGTGAGAAGCCTTTATATCTCAAACCACCAGGTGCTTCTAAATTTTAACTGACAATAAAGCCAATCTGTCTGTGATCCAATATCAGTGGTTTATTGTTCCGAGCAGCATGATCTTCATCAAACTGCACATATTTTATTCCTTCTGTGAGCTTTCCCAACATTTAATTCTGTCTCGTTCTCAAGCATGAGCATAAATAAAGCATCAGAGGCATCTCAGGTCACTCTGGAGTTACATATGTTAATTTGGAATTCAGGATGTTCCCTCCTCAGCATTCACAGTAATTCCCGCTAGCTTTTTCTGTTGGATCCCAACATCAAACCCTGCATATGCACAAACAACAGCTGATGGTGTCAGCGGGGCAACAGAATGCCTCAGCTTGTTCACAGTGGTGATCTGCCAGTCACAATACCCTATCTTTCAATCTAATATGATTATCAACAATGGGATACTATTCCATCTTTCTAATGTTATGAAAAAGGTTCAGATAAGAACCGAAACGTCGCTGCTTGGAATAAACCCACACTTTTTCTAATTGTTGGAGTGCTGCCATTTTTTCCATTTCTTATTTAATGTTATGAATAGAGATGAGCGAACAGTGAAATGTTCGATTCGAGTAGCCACTCAATACTCGACTGTTCGATCGAACATCGAACCCCATTATAGTCTATGGGGAAAAATACTCATTTAGGGGGAAACCAATGTTCGACTCAGGAGGGTCACCAAGTCCACTATGACACCTCAGAAAATGATGACAACATCTCTGAAATGCAACTGGGACAGCGGGGGAAGCATGCCTGGGGGCATCTAACAAGCCCAAGTCACAGTTTTACCCCAACATCACAGCCTATCAACTACACACTTTCAACACTCAAAAAACCCACTATGAAAATGGAAAAATACCTGGAAACCTTTCTTCCTCCCCAATTGAATGGACAGAAACCCAAATTTTACTCTAATGAAACCTTAACAAGCACCCCTTTAAATCACGTTGCCCATGACAACCACAGATGGAATAGGCAATGGGAAATCCAACAGTACCCACCCTTAACTGTCATTGTGGATGTGTGTGTGTGATTTGGTAAGACCTTCCCAAATTCACTTTCCTGGCCCTTAACGTGAGCCCTTCAAAATTAAGTTAGAGGCCCATAAGCTGAGTTACCAGCAGAGATTGAGGCCCTTTAGGTGACTTCAGCCTCTTACCAGCAGAGATTGAGGCCCTTTAGGTGACTTCAGCCTCTTACCAGCAGAGATTGAGGCCCTTTAGGTGACTTCAGCCTCTTACCAGCAGAGTTTTAGGCCCTTTAATTTAGTTGAGCCTTGCACCAGTTGCACCAGCAGTGTTTTTGGCCATTGGGGTTAGTTGAGCCTTGCACCAGCAGTGTTTTTGGCCCTTGGAGTGAGTTGAGCCTCTAACCAGCAGAGTTTGGGGAAATCGGGGTGGATTCAGCCTCTAACCAGCAGAGTTTGGGGAAATCAGGGTGGATTCTGCCTCTAACCAGCAGAGTTTGGGGTAATCAGGGTGGATTCAGCATTAACCAGCAGAGTTTGGGGAAATCAGGGTGGATTCAGCCTCTAACCAGCAGCGTTTGGTGAAATCAGGGTGGATTCAGCCTCTAACCAGCAGAGTTTGGGGAAATCAGGGTGGATTCAGCCTCTAACGAGCAGAGTTTGGTGAAATCAGGGTGGATTCAGTCTCTAACCAGCAGAGTTTGGTGAAATCAGGGTGGATTCAGCCTCTAACCAGCAGAGTTTGGGGAAATCAGTGTGGATTCAGCCTCTAACCAGCAGAGTATGGGGAAATCAGGGTGGATTCAGCCTCTAACCAGCAGAGTTTGGGGAAATCAGGGTGGATTCAGCCTCTAACGAGCAGAGTTTGGGGAAATCAGGGTGGATTCAGCCTCTAACCAGCAGAGTTTGGGGAAATCAGTGTGGATTCAGCCTCTAACCAGCAGAGTTTGGGGAAATCACTGTGGATTCAGCCTCTAACGAGCAGAGTTTGGGGAAATCACTGTGGATTCAGCCTCTCTGGATTGAGCCGAGAAGGATCAGAATTGTGCATTGCAGATGGTGGAGGAATATGAGGAGGAATTGTAGAGGTTGAGTGCAGACATGACAATTCATGTTTGGGTGCTTGACACTGGTGGGCATGAAAATGATGGGTCTATACAGTGGCTGTTCATTTTGATGAAAGTAAGCCGGTCGGCACTGTCAGATGACAGCCGACTGCGCTTATCTGTGATGATACCACCGGCTGCACTGAAAACCCTTGCAGATGGCACGCTGGCGGCAGGACAGGACAGCACCTCCAAGGCGTATAGGGCAAATTCAAGCGACAGGTCCAACTTCGACACCCAATATGTGTAGGGCGCAGAGAGATTGGAGAGGACAAGGCTGTGGTCGGACAGGTATTCCCGCAACATGCGCCTATACTTTTCCCGCCTGATGACAGTAGACCCCTCAGTGGCGGGAGTTTGGCGAGGGGGTGCCATTAACGTGTCCCAGAGCTTAGACAGTGTACCCCTTGTGGGTGTGGACCGGACGGCACTTGTTCGCCTCATGGAGGAACTGTCCTCTCTGCTGCCAACGACACTTGATGGAAACATCTCTATCATGTTCTGCACCAATTGCTTGTGACAGTCATTAATGCGATTGGCCCTCCCCTCTACCGGAATAAAAGACGAGATTTTATTTTTATACTGGGGGTCAAGGATTGCAAATATCCAGTATTGGTTGCTCTCCATTATTTTGACTACGCGCTTGTCACTTGAAAAGCACCCGAACATGAAGTCAACCATGTATGCCAGAGTGTTGCAAGAGTGTCGCTGCCCCCACTGGAAAGGTCACTCTCCATTTCCTCCTCTTCCTCCTCCTCCCTTTCGCCTCATCCGTGCTGCAAGAATGGGACGCATTGAACTTTCCCAGTAGCCTCCTGTTTCACAATCATATCATCTGCCACGTCTTCATCCTCTTCCTTCTCCTCTGTCATTAAACGCTGTGAAGCGGACTGGTGTGTGGAACTACTCTCCTGCTGTGACGGTTCTGCTGCTATCCCTGACTCCTAAGTGTTATCTGCGTTATCCCTGATGGCAATGAGGGATTCTCGCATGACACACTAGAGCGGGATTGTTATGCTCACTAGTGCATCGTCACTATATCCCACTGATTTTTTGTGGGTACACACTGTGATAACCTGGATGAAGCGTATATAGCCTGAGAATTAGAATGTATATCCCACTGATTTTTTGTGGGTACACACCGTGACAACCTGGATGAAGTGTCTATAGCCTGAGAACTAGAATGAATATCCCACTGTTTTTTGGGGGGTACACACCGTGACAACCTGGATGAAGCATATATAGTGTATATGGGCTGAGAATTTCAGTGTATACCCCTTAGTTTCGGGGGAGGGGGGGGACACTGTTGAACCCTGGATTAAGCGTATATGAGGTATATGGGCATACAATTTCAGTGTATCCCACTTGGCTTAATCCCCACCGCGGAAAGCTGGGTCGTTCAGATACAGCCTGGCTTAATTGCTGTGGATCCCACTTTAGCGTTTGTGGGTAGACACTGTGCCAAGCTTGTTTCAGCTTCTCCATTTAGTGTAGCTCTTAAAAGAGCTGTTGTGGTTCTTCTTCTTTCATATTCCTGCCTAGCAGAATTTAAAACCTAACTAGCCCTCAGCAGATGTCTGTCTCTAAGTGCAAGCCACAAATGAATCGGAGCTGATGCCGCTCGTTCGTTTGAATCTGAGGTCACATGTCCTCGGCAGCCAATGGCTTTTTCCTAGTTTTTTCAATGCCTCCGTTATCATAGTTCCTGTCCCACCTCCCCTGCGCTGTTATTGGTGCAGAAAAAGTGCCAGGGACGGTGGGAGGGGAATCGAACTGTAAGTGCATTTTCAACATGGTGTACGTATGGAATCAAACAGTGCGAACAGCGTGATGTCCGATCGAACGCTGTTGGCTCATCTCTAGTTATGAACAATGAGGAATCATATGTTGTGTTACTGTTGGAATGGTGCTATACTAAACGTGTTTTCATGGAGATATTTATTTTAATTTAAACTAATCTATTAAACTTTTGCTATTTTTGAATCTGCAATCACTATTAATATTTTATATTAGTCCATAAAATATCAGTTGTGGTTTAACAACAATCAGCATTAAAGTTATACAGAATGAATTTTTTTTTTTTTTGTTTAGCACACAGCTAATCATTCTCTAAGGCTGAACATTCATTAAACGGAGTCTATCATTGGCTATATTGTCTTTTAAATAAGCATATCTTTACATAGCCTTTAGAAAGGGTATTCTAGGCATACCTGTCATTCATTGATCCTCACAGCCGTTTTTAAGTAACCCGTTTTCTTGATATGCAAATTACTCTTCAAGTAGCACTGGAAGCCTTATCCCAGTTTCCCAAGCAACGCAGTGTCATCAGCTGCCTCTGTTTCTCGCTAGCCCCTTCCTTACAGACGATCTCTCCTTTTACACCTCTTCACTGCTTCCAGAGCAGCTAGTCACGTACAGCGCATGAAATTTTAATCTCGCTGTACGTGACAGTGCAGAAACCCTAATAACCAGTTATTGGTGCCTCAAACTACACAGCAGGTTGCACTTTTCTGCTCACCAGGGGCAAAGAAAAATAACCACGATGCCACTATTAATAGACTCTACTAATAATACATACAGTATATATAGATATATAAAGGACTATGATACATTTGAACATATTTACCTAATGTAGATTCTTTTTTTCTCTGTTTATAACAGGATATGATCTGAATGTTATAAGTGAGTATATTGTGAAGATATTCAAGCATGTGCAAAGTCTAATTTATCAAACAAACTCTAAAGATCGACACCAGATTTTTGGTGTAAGAAGTTTTTTAGGAGAGGAGCTTCATCTCACCAAGGTCAGAAACACAAACATTTCATGCATGTTTTAAGAAAGATTGTAAGAGTATCACTGTGGTTAAAAAAGTTTAAAAAAAGTAGTAAAGTTGTTTCTATTATACAATTTAATATGTGCATTGCTAACTGACATGAGTCACATGAAATGAAAACAGCCTACATTTCCTGGAATCATATCATTACATTTTGGCATGCATTATTTATTTGCTGGGTGCTCTGTTTGACTATTTTTATTTAATTAAGTGGTGTACCATCTCAAGGATCATATTCAAGCTAAGTCCCCAGCAAAAGGGCTGCAGCAAAAAAGTGCTGCGGGAAAAACCGCAGCGACAGTGCATCACTGTTTTTCCCACAGCGCTTTTCACAGAAAGGTTTCCTGCTTCAATTATACCAATAGAGAAACTACTGGCCTTTCTGTAGATATAATTGACATGCTGCGATTTCCAAAACCGCGACGGTTTTGGAAATCGTAGCGTGTCCACTAGGTGTATTTCCAACAATATGGGGATGGGATTCACTAGAATCCTATCCACTTTGCAGAAACAGAAAACACTGCTTTTTTCTGTGATGTTTACGCCACATGTGGCCCCAGCCTCAAACTCCTTAACAGTGACATTATGGCCGGGCCCCACGTGGCGCAAATGATGCAGTTTGGCCACTGCGGAAACCCTGTTTTAGAAAATGCGGCATTTTACAGTCCCTGTAAAGTGAATGGCATTCTACCAAACCCCATCCACACATTACAGAAAAATACTCGCAAAGGGAATGCTGCAATTTCCAAATCTGCTGTGTTTTTTGGAAATCATAGCATGTCAATTATACCTATGGAAACCTCAGTGGTTTCACTATAGGTATAACTGAAGCAGAAAGTCTGCGGAGGAAAATTCTGTGGGCTTTCTGTGCAAAATACTGGGAAAAAATGTGATGCATTTCCACCATGGTTTTTCCCACAGCCCTCCTTAAAGTGTCACATTTTTATTAAGTAAATATACTTGGCAGATATCTCAGGTGCCTCAAGTGCATTTTAACCCCCTACTGATATTGTAGCTTTTAGAACCAATAAAAATGTTATCTTTTGGTTCATTGGAGTAGCTTTATGAAACCTTGTATTGTGTGGTGCAAGTTGTATATTTATATCAATTAATTATATAGCAATTATATGCAGTTCCTTAATTTATTTCTTTGAATAATAAAATGTTTTGTGAGGATGATTTTTTTTTTGACTGTTCAAATGTTTTGTTATTACTTTTTGACTGTGGTCAACATTGACCACAGCATCTGAAGGGTTACGGACCTTTCCAACTTTTTGGAGAATTCCTATCAACTGGAATACTGCTCAGAGAGGGAGGAAGAAGTTAAAGAAAGGCAAAGAGACAGATATTTATTGCAGGTCATTGCAGCATTTAGTGGTGGTAAGGAGCTACAGAGAATGTGTAATCTCATCCACACATTGGGAAAGCTGTGTTTTCAATTTAATTCTCATGTTAATTTTATCTGCGGAATAGCAAACATTTCCCATATGTATATATTTAATAGGGAAAGTAAAAAAATGAAAAAAAAAAATGCTGTGAAAAAAATATATATCATTGGATTCATGTTGAAGTGTTGCCATGATCAGTCAATGTGATGTTCCATTTGTCTGATACAAAGTTTCAAATCCCCTGCATAGTCATAAAGTGTAAGGCTAATGGATACTGATGACCTATCCAAATAATACGCCATCAATATCACATTGGTGGGGTTCCAACACCTGGGCCATGCACTGATAAGCTGATTTGAATGCCAGAAGTTGTATACAGTTATATACATCCAAAAGCAGTTCTGCTATTCAAGTGGATGGAAACAGATCTGCATTTCCCCTTTACCACCACTACAGTCTATGGAGCCAGTAGTTGAATACAATGTATAGAGACACGCTGTAGTGGTGGTGCCAGGGAACTGCTACTCTGCTCCCATCACTTGAATAAAAGCAGTGCTGCTTTCAGCAACGTACCTCGGCAGTCGAATCAGCTGATCAATGCAGGGTTTGGTTGCCAAACCCCCACTAATCTGTAACAGATAACCTATCAGTATCAATTAATCCTGGGTCTCGATCAACCCCTTTACCTAAAAGTTATCAAAGAGTTGGTAGTGGTTATTGACAAAAAAAACTGAGAGGTTCTCTTCAAGTATTGTAGACTAGTGTGACCGTTAGAAAACCTTCAGGTCACGCTGCAGTCTTGAGCCCTATTGACAAAGTTTGCTACAATCAAGCACCAATTTCCAGTACAAATAACTCTTCCATTGCCTGTTGTCTGCTGTATGTAGAGAAATTCCCAGAGAACCTTCTTATAAATAGCAGCTTTGTATTCAGATCATTTTCTAGCTTCTCTGTGTGATGTAGATATTTTATTAAAGACATCACTTATATAAGAGAACGTTGTGTTGATCAAAGTAGATGTCAGTATGATTACAGACAACGTGCGGAGATGCTTAGAAACACTCCTGACCAGGGCCTAGCTGGTAACCTGCTTTCTGTGTTATTGCAGCCTCTTGAATGTAGTGGCCCTGTGGAGAGTTGGCTTCCACAGCTTGTAAACAGCATAAAAGAATCTCTTCAACATCACCTGTGGGCAGCAATGGAGAACTCAAATGGAGTTATAACAAGGAGAAAAGAGATACACAGTGCTGGGGCCCGGCGGGTGGTGATAAACAAAACTGTTTCCGAAGAAGAGGCTACAGCGGAAAAGAGAAGTATGCAGTAGTTAATAGAAAGTAATATTCACAGGTTTCAAGCAGTCTACAGTATACATTGCCTCATGCATGTCAATCAAAACTTTCTATTGACTTTTCTATAAATTATGACTGATTAGAAAATATCATACCAGTTTGCAGAATAATATATACTTTCCATCATCTCAGGACTGCTGCCCAGAGGTATGGGATTGTGGCATAGACAAAACTGTCTTTGTGCCGTAACCCCCCTTGTGTCCTACCACTCTACCCCCTAAATGTGAGTGCAGTGTGGGATTACAGGACTGCATCTAGCAACACAGCACATAAAACATACAATTATTCCAGGAGTCTGTCAGTTCTCCCCTTCCGGGAGCCTCCCAGTTGTTTCAGAAGAGTTACCAAGTATATGCATAGGCAAATACTTGTGTATTTTCTTCTGACTTTGCATCTTAATCAAGTGGAGCTCCTTAACAGTCACTAGACAATGAGTGACATAAATCTAGTCAGTGTTCTATAAAGAAGCATGTAAAAAGATTGAAGTAGGTTCACTGATCAGTTTGAAGATGGGAAGAATATGCAAATCTGTCTCCCAAGATGTAAACAGGGAGACAGTGCCTCTGTTATGCTGCCCTCTATAGCAAGCACCCTGAACAACATGCCCGACTTCCCAGAAGCCTTCACTGCATGATGCGAGGTTATAACCAAATCAATTTCTCAGCTACGGATGGCACCGTTTCTGTCTCTTTGGACTTCATCAGCGCAGCCTAGAGAGAATTGATTTGGTTTAAGTGAGAGGCTGAGAGACCAGATTGTGGGGATAACGTCTATCCTTAGGGAGAGACCACCTTTTCAGGTGTGTGGAAACTTATACAGCCATATTTGCTCCACTGCAAGGGAACATGGGAAGAATATGCAAATCTGTCTCCCAAGATGTAAACAGGGAGATGCAACAGAGGCACTGTCTTCCTGTTTACATCTTGGGAGACAGATTTGCATATTCTTCCCATGTTCCCTTGCAGTGGAGCAACTATGGCTGTATAAGTCTCCACACACCTGAGAAGGTGGTCTCTCCCTAAGGATAGACGTTATCCCCACAATCTGATCAGTTTGAAATTACATAAGTGGATGTAATATTCATTTTATTAGAAGTGTGGTTGTAGTCATATTGTTCTGAAATATAATTTTGTGTAATAATGACGTCAGACATCAAGCACTTTCTTAATCTTCAGTTACAATTATTTTATTATTTTCAGACATGAGTGCATCTACAAAAGAAGAAAATCTGTCCATAAAACCTGAAGGTGACGAGTGTCAAGAATCCAAGCACTGGGTGCTCAATACACTGAGTGATGTGGCATATCTCTATACACAGATAAAGTTCTGCCAAGAATATAATGGATGCAAAGACCTTAGCAAAGGCACTGTACAGGTATTGTTAGTGATCATCTAATATTTTAGAATATACATTTATACTTTCATTGATGTTTTTATTAGTTACAAGGCAGAAGGGATGGTGTTCTTTTTGTGGAGTTCAGAGCTGTGCTAGCATTGCTCCTGGGTCTTTTTACCTATGGTCGCTCTTACACATGCTGTATAACTTTCAGGTCCCAATAGGTTACAGGCCCTTGTTGATTGGCTTAACTAGCCATGAAACGTAGGGACAGTTATTGTAGGGGCAGCTTTTGTGTAATGCCCTTGTAAGGGCAGGAGTCTTGTGGGGGTCAGGATTCAATATTTGAAGGGTAAGCAAGGCATCATACAACTTGTACCTGCTGCCTGTTGGACCTAGCCCTTTTTTCTGGAGAACCTACATATGGGTTAGAGTAAACCAATTTTATTATCAAATGGACTGCTCATATTTACCTGTTTGGTATATAATCAGGGGCGTAACTACCAGGGTTGCAGCGGTAGTGGCTGCCACAGGGCCCGGGACATTAGCGGGCTCTATGGGCCCCTGATTTTTTTTTATAAGCCGTTACCTGCTGGAATTACTCCAGCAGGTAAAGGGCCATATTTGCTTACCGAACCTCGCTCTTGCTCATGGCCGCTGGTGCTTCCCCTTCTGCGGTGGTGGATGTGATCAGGAGAAGGGATCAGTAAGCAAGGCTTGCAAACTCCACAAACACTGCTATCATTATATTCGGGGGTCTTTTCAATGATCGGAGGCTAGGAGAGATGAGGGAACATAAAAAATATTGTTACTTACCTCTCATGCACTCTGGAAAGCTTCAGGTTTATTTGGTGATGTTGGACTTATTTGAAACGTCACGTGGGCCTTTACCATTATGCAATCCTAGCTCATGTGACGTCTGGTCCATCATTGAAGATGGTCAACATCAGCAGGGAGTGCGCCGGAGCCCACGAGAGGTAAGTAACATTTTTTTTAAATGTTTGTATCCTCCCCTGGGTCTCCAGACTTTATACTCTGGGGTCTGAAAATATCCCAGAGTATAATAATTGTTCATGGGTGGTCCACAATGGGGCATAATACTATGTGCAAGGGCCACTTTCAGGCATAATACTGTGTGCATGGCCACTTTGAGGCATAATAGTGTGTTCAGGTGCCACTATTGGGCATAATACTGTACGCAGGGGCCACTATGAGGCATAATACTTATGCAGGGGCAACTGTGGGGCATAATACTGTGTGCAGTAGCCACTGTTGGGTATAATAGTGTGTGCAGGAATGGGATGTGCGGGGCAAGGGAAGACATGACTTTTTAAAATGTATTTTATATTAAAAGTTATGTTTTATATTGTTTAAATAAGCGTTCATCCTTGCTGGTACCAAGAGTAGATGTTAACCTAAATACACCAAATAGTTCAGAACTCTGCCAAAAATTCATTTCAAGCAGTGAAGGGTAACAGATAAACATCATGTTAGTGTTTATTAAATCTAGACTTACATATGATCTACCTCTTTTACACAACCACTCATAGACAGAAATGTGTCATGCGTATTATATTTTGACTGTAGGTTACTTAGTAGTCACTTTGTACAGCTACTTACTGTTTTAATGATTTTTCCAGTAATTCATTTAGACTAAATAGTTCAGTTTCACCACATTACAGCAACAATGCTTGAAATCTATTAATCATAGCTAACCAATATATGAGATTAATATTTCCCTTCTAGGGCTTTGCTGGATAATCCCTTTTGGGATGTATTATAAATGAATACTGTAAAAGTAAAAGGAACTCTAGATTCTTTGCAATAATCATCCCCACAAGAATAAAATGCAGATTTGTTAGTAACAATTTCAGACTAGGACTTAGCCAATAATTGAATATTGAAATTATTGAAAATTATTATAATTGAAAATATTGAAATTGCAACACCAAGAAGGACAAGTCATAGATTATGCAAATCGAGGAAGTAGCACAAGTCCCTAAGACCTTCAGATATCAAATACTCAACCACTTAGCTCCAATCTGTGGCATATGGAAGGGGGTAGTGTTTAGTGGTGTGGGATGATTGTACAATGCCTTCCGTTTGTCAATGTGCCAATTATCGCTACATGTCACAAACTGAAATACAAGACACAAAAGAATATGGTAATTATTTGTCACTTCTAATTGCTGAAACCCTGCCTGAAAAGATAATTAAAAAATAAATAACTTTATTAATGTATATTAAAATTATATAAATTCCATGTCCTAGACAGGCCAATTCAGGCTTGTGACAAACTAGCCACACAAATAGCCATTACAGAATGTTGGTGCTGATAAATTATCTTTTGCATCTTTCTAGAATTATACCCAGTGGGTTATTTATTAATATATTTGGGGGTCATTTTCTTCCACTCTTTAGGGGGAGTAGTTTTTTTTTTGTATCTTAGACGCTGTTTTTGGCAGTGTATTTAATTACTTTACCTTACTTTTGATTGCAAGTACTTCCACCAGCTCAGGGGAGTGGTGATGGGCAGGCTCTGTGTACAATTTTCTGTGAAGAGTTGAAAGAGTAGATATGAGTAATAGCCATTGGGTTAAGGTTTATCGATGATATGTTCTTTACCTGGACACATAAGAATTGCGTTTGCAGAGTTGGTAGGGATCCTGAATAAGAACCAATTTGGTCTATTTTTTATATCCAAAATCCAAGAAAAATCCATCACATTTCTGGACCCATCCATTTCTGTCTTGGAAGGTGGTGTTGTACAAATATATTCAGAAAGCTGACAACAACAAATACCTTGTTGATGTAAAACAGTTGGCATCCAGAGCTGTTGCGCTTAGAACTAGTGGAGCAGTACTTGAGGGCTCAATGAAACTGCTCCACTATTGTGGATTTTTGAATCATGGCAGGGGACCTACGGGGTTGATTTATGAGGAGGGGACATCTCAAAAGCATTGTGAAAGAGACCTGGCATCATTCGTTGGGAGCCAAGTCAAAATATGGTCAAAACCCGCCTGCCCTGATGTCGCGGCTTCCCCCACCCCGGAGTCAGCTCAAATGAATGGGCCGATGCCGGAGGTTGTGGCTGCCAGGTGGAAGCTGCGGCTCAGCGAGCCACGGAATCCGCCTGAAGAAAAGGCAGCTCGCTTCTTTTTTTCCGCTATCGGCAATTAACCCACAAGGTGAGTGTCATAAAAAAATAGAAAACACTGCCAGTAGTAACAATTTTTTGCTATCTCTCTTCACAAAATGTGGATAAAAAGGAATTTAAAAAGTAATATATAACCAAAAATGATACCAATAAAAAGTGCAGTCTTGCATAAAATATGCTCTCATCCAGCTTCATCAATACAAAAAAGTTCTACAACAAAAAACAAAACAAAATCACCACATCTTTAGGGCATAACTGTCTGCAACAGGATGGGAAATGTGAGCAAGCATACATCAGGGTACATTTGGGGTTTATAGATTATGAGGGAAAAGAAGCTAAAAGAGATCCCTGAGAGTAGGCTAGAGTATATCTGTCCCTGATGTTCTATATTGTTATTTTTTTTTTCCATTTTAGGGTCTTTTTCTGGGTCCTCAAGTGGATATAGCCCCCCTTTAGTCATATAGGTTAACATAGTGTATATATTTTTCCAAATCTGTGACATATAAGCTCTAGTTTTCTTACTCTTACACGCCATAAATACTAATTGAGATTTTGTATTATCTATTAATGATGGAATGCTCTTTTGGGATGAGTAATGTGTGTATGCCGGTGCTTTATTATAGCTCCATTGTGGTACCAGTGTTGAACACCAATTATCTCTTTGGAGCCCTCTTGTATAAGAAGGAGGTCTGGCTTTATCTTTAAATATTCATGATGCTCTGGATGCCAATGGTTGTTATAAGTAGCACTTACCAGTAGCACATTGAGCACTTACCATGCTGACCTCTCCTCTTGTTGTCCAGTGCTAAAGCAGAGACGGATGACATGAGGAAAGGAAACGCTTCTTTTTACATTAGTTTGGTTAAGATAGAGGACTACGTGTCTGCCCTCTTCATGGCCATTGCCATTTGTGAGCCTGCTGCCACCAAATGGAGAGTCCTATTAATCCTAGGTGGGAGGCTCCAGATAGGTCTGACGGGATATAGCACATGCAGGATGCTGAACATGCATCCATGACACTGCATTTGTGCATCTCACCACTGTGTATCAGAAAATGGAACATAGGATCGTTGCTTTTTAACCTTCTATAAGTTTAGGTGTTTCTGTTTAGTTGTTTGGACACCTAAGTATATCTCTTTCTCTGTATTCTCTCCAAGATCCCCTGAAGAGTCCTTGAAAATAGGACAAATTGCATTTGAGCAGTTAGGGAGAAGAATGGTGTTTCTAGGGTTCAGCTTATTGTGGCACTGCCTTTATTAAGGCAAGAGGTATTTAAGTGGGGTATTTAGGGTACAGTGCAGGACTTAATAGGGTAAGGGCACCTGTCCAATTGTAGCATCCTCCTACATTGCATCTTTTGCTCTGGACTTCAGCCACCTTTACTTATTCTCACTCATTTTATTTATCTAACACTGGCTCAACACTGCTAAGTCTCTGCATTCCCATAGGAATGCATTGGCCAGCCTTCAGCCAATCAGCGCTGGCTCTGCCGGAGGAGGTGGAGTCTAAGGTTGGACCTGAATGGAGACTGGTGTGGAGCGATCTTAGACTCCGCCTCCTCCAGCAGAGTCAGCGCTGATTGGCCAGAGTACGGAATTCGACCAATCAGCGCTGGCCAATGCATTCTATTAGCCCGATGAAGTAGAGCTGAATGTGTGTGCTTAGCTCAACTACGCCGGTGGAGTAGTTGAGCTAAGCACACACATTCAGCTCTACTTCATCGGGCTAATAGAATGCATTGGCCAATCAGCGCTGGCCAATGCATTCTATTAGCGTGAGCTGAGTGTGCACAGTGGTTCCAGTGCACCCTCGGCTCTGCTACATCTGATGTAGCAGAGCCGAGTGTGCATAAGGGTTCTAGTGCACCCTCGGCTCTGCTACATCTGATGTAGCAGAGCCGAGTGTGCATAAGGGTTCTAGTGCACCCTCGGCTCTGCTACATCTGATGGGCTGACTGGCACACGGTGTAGTTGAGCAGAACTGGCTCAACACTGCTAAGTCTCTGCATACCCATAGGAATGCATTGGCCAGCCTTCGGCCAATCAGCGCTGGCTCTGCCGGAGGAGGCGGAGTCTAAGGTCAGACCTGAATGGAGACTGGTGTGGAGCGATCTTAGACTCCGCCTCCTCCAGCAGAGCCAGCGCTGATTGGTCGAATTCCGTACTCTGGCCAATCAGCGCTGTCCAATGCATTCCTATGGGGAAAAGTTAGCTTGCGAAAATCGCAAGCTGACAGGGATTTCCATGAAATAAAGTGACTTTTATGCCCCCAGACATGCTTCCCCTGCTGTCCCAGTGTCATTCCAGGGTGTTGGTATCATTTCCTGGGGTGTCATAGTGGACTTGGTGACCCTCCAGACACGGATTTGGGTTTCCCCCTTAACGAGTATATGTTCCCCATAGACTATAATGGGGTTCGAAACCCGTTCGAACACTCGAACAGTGAGCGGCTGTTCAAATCGAATTTCGAACCTCGAACATTTTAGTGTTCGCTCATCTCTATTACACACCTGACAATAAATTTCTCAAGGAATGTAGTTTCCAAAATGAGGTTTCCATTGTAATGGTACTTTATGGGCTCTACAAAAGCCAAATAGCGCTACATGTACCCATACAGCAGTTTACAACCATATATGGGATATTGGCAAATTGGGTAATGAACCATATTGTGCTTTTCTTCTTTAACTGTTTTTGAAAAGTTGGGGCTAAAGCAACTTTTTGTTGTAAAAATGTTATTTTTCATTTTCACTGCCCAGTGAAGCAAGCTGTGGGGTCAAAATGCTCATCATATTCCTTTAAAAATTGAGTGAGGCGTGTTTTTTTCTCTTTTTTGGGGAGATTTCTATTGTACTGGTACTTTAGAGGCTCTGTAAATTAGACATGGCACCTGAAAACTATTTTGTAAAATCTACCCTCCAAACACCAAATAGCACTCTTTCCATTCTGAACCTGCCATGTTCGCATATAGTACAACCACATATGGAGTATTGCTTTGTCATAAGAAATTGTGTAACGAACTGTGGGGGGCTTTTTCTCCTTTAACACCTTGTGAAATCGAAAAATGTGAAGCTAAAATGCTACTTTATGCCATGCTGCCAGGAGTAATCATATAATTGCAAACAAATACCTGAGAAAAGCCCAAGTGACCATAATATAGGAGATCCAGAATCTTATGCTTTATGAAATATTACTAAGGCCACGTTCACCCAGATTCCTCCAAAAGTCAGCAGACATGCCCCTTAATGATCAATGGTGTTCTCCGGGGTCTGTCTGTAACTGCTGTTTTTACAAGTTTAGGCGTTTTTGCCTGCTGTAGAAAAAAAAAATGTTGCGTTTTACAGTTGCAGCCAAGTGAATGAGATTCGCATCCACACATTGCAAGTAAAAATGTTTCCGTAAAGCTGTGTTTTCAGAAACACATGCATTTTTAAAAAATGTAGCATGTCAATGTTACTTGCAGAAACGCAAGCATTTTCCCTATATGTTGTGAGAAGGTGACAGGCAGAGTGCTGGAGTCCCAACATACAGTATATCAGCCCCAGCTTTCTGACCTACTTGTAGTTCAGTGCAGGTCTTGAGTAATCCTCATCCCAGGTGTGTCATTACTGGGTCATAAAAGACTTCAGAGCTTGCACCTCAGGGCAGATCCTGGGAGCGAGAGGAGGTGTCTGGGTCTGTCCTGACACACTGAGCATCTTGTGAGACTGTATTGCACTGTTTTTGTTTACTTATGTGGTTGGTAGTAAGCCACACCCTACAGTTAGTACTTTATTGTTTAGTTAGTACTCAGACGAACAGGGTTTTGTTTGACACTTTTTTGCCTGAAGTTAAGCCTGTATTTTATTTTGTGCCTGAAGTCAAGGTTTATTTATTTTGATGTTTTTTTCTAAATAAACCTGTTTGCTACAGATTTTGTGTCCCTGTCACTGACCTGGTTAGGTCTGCACCATTGCTGCTACCAAGCCACCTTCTCCACAATGATTAACAAGGAACGAAAAAAGGCTAGTGCCCCACATTGCAGAAACACAGCTTTTTGTTTGTGCAGATTTTGTTGCATTTTTTTGAGCCAAAGCCAACAATGGCTACAAAAGGGATGGTAAACTTATAGGAAGCTACTTATACTTATCCCTTTTGCTCAGTTCACTTCTGGCTTTGGCACAAAAAACTCAGCAAAATCTGAAATAAAAAAGCTGCGTTTCCACAACGTGGGTCCTCACCCTATTTTTTTTATATATTTTTTTTTATTAGTCCTCAGAATCCAGAGCTGACTGTTAAGAAATTTAAAGTGATAGATGATGATACGGAATAAATCATTAGAAGCTTAGTGTAGAAAAGTCAGCCAAAGCCACAACTTGATTTAGTTATATGTAGTCACATCTGTTAACAAGATATTTGCAAATTCACTACTCCAGGAAAAGCTGAGACTTTTGACAGTTTCTATGTCTCTTCCCCAATGCATAATCCTGCAAATCTTGAAACACAACTGAAAAGAGGCACCTCCATAAAACTAATGCGACCAGCTTCCAAAATGGGTATGCCCCTGAACTGAAATCTTTCCATTTCCAAATCTTAAGCTGCTGTTTTATGAAAGGACAAACCACATTTGTAGTCTGGCCTGCTACATATAGCATTTTTTCTAACAGTATTAGATTATATAAGTAGTCTTTCATTGATTTACTCTGTGAGTGGGCTGATGACCATAGTGGCTACAGGTCATAGCGTGTCTATGTTCTAGAAGTAACAAAGACTGATTATATGCTGGTGGTGCTGCAGACATGTGGAGAACATTACACACTTAGAATTCACGAGCTGCCAATGAGGTAATCATAATAATAATAATAAAGTGCTTTGAGTTAGGAGCTCATTGAACAAAATCATTTTGCTGACTCTAGCAATAAAATATTCTACCTTTTATTTATAGGCCTGCCTTAAGATTCTGACAGAAGGAATTGAGCATGCTGCCAAGATATTAAATGAAATTCCCCAGAAAGACATTCAGCTGCCTTCTAAAAGAACCTCAAAGGCAGAGACGAAAGGAAATGGGCAAGGTAAGTCATACTTAATGATCTTGGTTGGCGTCCATTGATCTGCTCCAAGATCCTTGGAGAGCTGGATATCTATAACAGGCTTTCAAAAGGGTCTGAATGTTCATTTTTAACATTAGCAAGTGCCATTGTGCATTTGTGTTAAAATGCACTGGAATTTTCTGTGATCCAGCCATTTCCCAGAAAGAGTACTTGATAAAAAAAATGGCTTGAAATGAGTAACACTATAGAATAATCTGAAAAGAAAGCAGTTGGCTTGTAAAGCCTTCGCATAAATTATACCTTATGGAAGTCACTTACTAGGCCAAACACATAAGCTATGGAGAACATTATACTTTTCTACTCTTGTTTTACTTATCGCCCTTAAGTCAATCTATTTGTCAAAACTGATTTTATTTTGTGGAGCACTCTGTGAAGTAATGAATGACATATAAAATATGCAGAATATTTACTCAAAAATATAGGTGGAGCTCTCTTTGAGTGGTGTCTAGATATTTAGAACTGCTGTAATCTACATTGTGGGCAAAGCAATAATATTCTGCAGGAGTGGAAATATTGATTCTTTTATAAAAGTAATGGCCACTATACTTCTGTTTTTCTAAACAGGTATGATTGATAAGTAAGGGCAAAAAGCTATTGATCCACCATGATTTTCTTTACAAATCCATGTAACCTGTTTGCACTGCACATTCATTGTTGCTTAGGGATCAATAATGCTTTAACAGAGCACTTTAGAACTGGATATTTGCTGTCTAGCCAAAGCCTCCCCTTCTGTGCTCAGTTTCTTAGCAGTAGATTACTGGATGTATACTCTTTCTTTTGGTAAATCCTGTGCAATCTTATTATATGGAAGTTAGATATAAGCAATATATAGAAAAAGAATGCAATAGCACAATTGTGCAAAGTGAATGATAAAATCTATAGAAAGTTTAAAGTGGAAGTCTAGCCATTTTTCTTTTCAAAGAAATCCATAGCACTCAATGTAGTTTGATATCAATGTGTCCATTATTTTATTGAACTGATATCACACTGTGAAAAGTGTTTGTGTCTTGGCATCACTAAGTAATCTGTTAAAATGACAATGGTTTAAAAGACACCTAGACTCCAATAGCACAGTCTGCGCCTGATCACCTTAAAGTATTGCATACAGATATCATTAGAAAAGGTCCAAAACTTTTATAATCTACCTGCATTAGTGACATTAGTTTTCTGGTAAGAACATTTAAGGGAGCTTACAAGCTCATTTCGCCACCCCATAAACATCCCCATGTATCCGGCATCCATACTCAGCCTCACACACAGAAATCTATGGGATTTGCCAGTTAGAAAGTGATTTATTTCCTCAGTAAGATAACTCCCTATCTCACTTACCAAGTGAAGCAGAATGGAGTAGCAGCATCTCAGTCATTTCCAGCAGCCTCCTCCTCCCCATTTCCCTTCTTCATAGACTTTTGTGTTAGAACTAAATGTAGCAATAAATATTACAAAGTTTGTTATAGGGTTGAGGGGATATCGTCACTCCATAGGGAGAGACCACCATATAGGTGTGTGGAGTCTTATTAAGCCATGAGTGCTCCACTGCAAAGGAACATGGGAAGAATATGCAAATCTGACTTCCATGATGTAATTAGGATGCCAGTGCCTCAAATATGCACACCAATAGAGGGCGCTGACTGAGAATGTGCAAGTCTATCTTCCATGATGTAATTAGGAAGACAGAGTCTCAGGCAAGCAAACCAATAGAGGGCGCTCCCTTTAACATCATGCCGACCTTCTCAGAGGCCTTTGTTTGCAATGATGTTGGGATTTAACCACATACAGTCTTCTCAGACTGAGACTCTGTCTTCCTAATTACATCATGGAAGATAGACTTGCACATTCTCAGTCAGCGCCCTCTATTGGTGTGCATATTTGAGGCACTGGCATCCTAATTACATCATGGAAGTCAGATTTGCATATTCTTCCCAAAGTTTGTTATAGTAACTCTTTATTTATGAAAGATTGTTTTATAACTGAAGGTATACTTTACAGGAATTCTCCAGAGAGGCTTTCGTTACTTACTTACCCCAGGTTCTTTTGTGTATGAACCACAGGTTCCAGGCTGGCTCCAATCCTGGGTCACATGATAAGAACCTGTTACTTACCTCTTTCCTCCTTTCCTGTGTCCACTGCTAGTTATTAGAGATGAGCGAACAGTGTTCTATCGAACACATGTTTGATCGGATATCAGGCTGTTCGATGTGTTCGATTCGAATCGAACATCACGTGGCAAACTCCAAAAAAATTCGATTCCCCTCCCACCTTCTCTGGCACTTTTTTTGCACCAATAACAGCGCAGGGGAGGTGGGACAGGAACTACGACACCGGAGGCATCGAAAAAAACGGAAAAAGTCATTGGCTGCCGAAATCAGGTGACCTCCATTTTAGACGAATAGTGGATTTCAAATCCGGGTCATATGAGAATGTGAACTTTGTGACTATGAGACAGGGATAGCTGTACAGGCAGGGATAGCTAAGGATAACCTTTAGGTAGGAATGTTATTAAAAATAACTTTTTGGGGCTCTATCGGGTGTGTAATTGTGATTTTTGTGAGATAAACTTTTTCCCATAGGAATGCATTGGACAGCGCTGATTGGCCAGAGTACGGAATTCGACCAATCAGCGCTGGCTCTGCTGGAGGAGGCGGAGTCTAAGATCGCTCCACACCAGTCTCCATTCAGGTCTGACCTTAGACTCCGCCTCCTCCGGCAGAGCCAGTGCTGATTGGCCGAAGGCTGGCCAATGCATTCCTATGGGAATGCAGAGACTTAACAGTGTTGAGCCAGTTCTGCTCAACTACACCGTGTGCCGGTCAGCCCATCAGATGTAGCAGAGATGAGGGTGCACTAGAACCCTTATGCACACTCGGCTCTGCTACATCTGATGTAGCCCCCAGACATGCTTCTCCTGCTGTCCCAGTGTCATTCCAGGGTGTTGGTATCATTTCCTGGGGTGTCATAGTGGACTTGGTGACCCTCCAGACACGGATTTGGGTTTCCCCCTTAAAGAGTATATGTTCCCCATAGACTATAATGGGGTTCGAAACACGTTCGAACACTCGAACAGTGAGCGGCTGTTCGAATCGAATTTCAAACCTCGAACATTTTAGTGTTCGCTCATCTCTACTAGTTATCTGTGCTATGTAGGTTAGCTGAATACATCATTATTATAATAGAGAACCCAGCCCCCTGTAGCATAGATATCTAATAGTGAAAATAGAAGAGGAGGAAGGATGCAAAACAATTTTGGGGCTGGTTGCTAGTTCTGATCATGTGAACCAAGGGCAGAACCATTTCAGTAACCTGTAGTTCATTCACAGTAGAATGTGTAAGTACTGAAAATCTCCCTGGAGAACCCCTTTAACTATCATATGCTAAAGCATACATATACTTGGTAATTATCTTTCTGTGCACTTCTTGTAGTTAGAGACCTGAACATTGGCAGAGAAGAAGAAGAAGAAGAAGATGTGATAGCTTTCAAACCTTCATTGTCTGCAAGGGATGTATTGAACCTCACTAATCATACCCTACTATTATTATATCAGGTAATTTTCATAGATTTCAATCCATATACCGTTTTTCCACTTTATCATATTCTTCTGTATTCTCTCTGTGCATGTCTTACCACCACTCCATTACCCTCTAAGCAACTGCCAGGGAAGTGATTTCTGACAGCCTTTTAGAAAGTGAATTGAGTGGTGGCTGTGTCATCTTCTAGCAATCAGACACTTATCCCCTAACCTGTTGATAGGGAATACGGATCTAGATAGGAAAAAAGGACTGACCTATACTGGGATTAAGAAGAGGTTGTTAAAGTCATTTTCTTGCGCCTGAACCCAACAGGCTGAGACTGCAAAGATCGGGTCATAACACCCTTGTGCTGTGTGCGGCATGCCCTGTATTTTTACATATATTGCCTCACAGTCTGATGGGATGTGCAGTCTCTACCTTTTTTGTTGTCTATCTATCTATGCATTCATCCATCCAAACACAAAAATGCAGCAGCTCTCTGTAGAGTGTGCTAAGGCATACACGAACATTAAGAATATAAAGTTTAAACAGTATGACTAGATGGTGCTATTCATCATCCCCTTTGACTAGTTATGTTAAATCTAAGGTTTTGAAAGATTATAACTTGATTTTTAAAGGGGCTCTATCATTGGGAAAAGTCATTTTTAACTAAGCACATACTTGCATAGCCTTTAGAAATGCTATTTCACACCTACCTTTTGTATGTAAATCGCCTCAGTAATTTTTGAATGAGCCTGTTTTTATTCATATGCTAATTATCCTCCAGCGTGCACCTGGAAGTCTTATCGAGCACTGTCTCTCTCCTGTGTATACAGCACAGACTGCTACTGCTGCTGACTCATCACCCTGCTCTCATACACAGCACACAGCATAGAGACGAGAGCTCGCTGACAACTTCCTGTGGTCGCTGGAGCCTAATTGGCATATGAATAAAAACAGTCTCATTCAAAAACTACTGAGACGATTTACATACAAAAAGTAGGTGTGAAGTAGCCTTTCTAAAAGCTATGCAAGTATGTACTTAGTTAAAAATGACTTTTCCCAATGATAGAGCCCCTTTAGGCTAAACTTAGCGAGGGGAAAAATAGAAAAGGTTAATAATTGATGTTGCACACACTGGGACCAGATTAGGGAAGACAAAAACACCTGACAGGTTCCCTTCAACAAGTTATAAGCAGTTACCACAGACTTGACTTTTTCATGGTTTTCAATGATTTTTGTTGTGAGTTATCCTGCTACTTGGCAGATTTAAGTTAACCTTTGACACATCTGTACTTTTTAAATCAAACTGCAATAAATCTATCATGGCTAGCACATTGACTGTGCAGAAGGTTGTATGCATGAGGCCTTAGGCTGAAGATAGGTTAACATGTTTAATAGGTTAACAATCTTACTATATACTGTTTTGACGTATTTAAGAGATGTAGGTGATTTATGGGGTGTCTAATACACAAGCCTTTCAAAGCCCCTTCAGAAGTGAATTAGTCCCTTGAAAAAATCTGTTTCAGAAATGTTCTTGAAAATTTGCAAAATTGCTTGACTTATGTGCTTTATAATGTCTGAAAAAAGTTAAAGGCTATTTAAGGTTTGATTCCAACATAAAGCAGATATATGGTAAATTAGATTTATGAATTAATTTGGGTGGTATGACTGGTAATAAAGGAAATAATTTCATAATTTGAATATTAAATATTTTTCTGAATTTGTGCCAATTTTCCTAATTTTTCATAATTAAACACAACACATGTTGAAAATTTACCACTAACGCGAAGTATCGTGTCACAAAATAAGTATTGAAATACATTCATTACTGGTCAGGAGATGTGAAATATAAACTGATCAAATGTGTTAATTGATTTGACATGAATTTACATAGTACATGTATCCTGTCTGTCTAGTCTTAAAAGCTTTATGGAATAATTTCACATAGCAGATTTATTACAGAAGTTTCTGAAACTGTTCCCTTTGTCAGAACAGGACTGCTGTAATCTATGCACATGTTGCAAAAAAAACCAAAAAACAAAAACATTCATGAATATGTAATAGATTTTTCAGTTGTAAAAATTTCTGCAACAGATCTACCTTATTTGACTATACACATTAAAGGGGTTTTCCAGGCAGAATTTTTTTTTAAAAAAAGTCTGTTAGTGCTATTAATGGGTTAATAAGTGAACCCATATACCTTTAGCCATGTTTTGAGTGATTTTTAGGTGTCATAAAAATCGTGTTTTTATGTTTTTTTCTTTGATTAATAAAATATATTTATATTTTTGTAATTATTTTTTGTATGTGTGGTTGTTACTAATTTGCAGGGATTCTATGTAGGTTTATGTCTGTTTTTTGAGGAATCTGTTGCATTTTGAAGAATTTATTTTGGTTGGAGGAGATTATATAGGTATAAATGCACCCATATACCTTTAGCCATGTTTTGAGTAACTTTTAGTTGTCTCTGGGAGCTCCTGGGAGCTCCTGCATTTGTTTACTGCTTCAGCTTCCTCCTATGTAACTTCCTTACTAACCCCTCTCATCTTACACCCCCCTCCTTCCTCACTGCCCCCTTCTTCCTCATTTCCTCCTCCTTCCTTACTCCCCCTTCCATACATCCCCTCCCTGTCTCTCTAGCTATCTCTCTCTTCCCTACATACTCAGCGAAACCCCCAACCCATATTATATACTTACCCTCTACATTGCTTGCTGTGAGATGGCTCCTCCTTCCGTACTGATTCCGTCTGTGCACGCTCTTCTCCATCACTGCTGTATTCTCTGCAGCGATGATCCACCTCTACTGCGCATTATTAAACATAAAGGAAAATACTGCTTTCATAATTGCATTGTGAAATAAAGAGCCATACTAACAGAAAATAGAAGTGTTTTATAGTCATATAAGAACAATCTATACAATATATTTGAATGTTACCAAGATCCTGGATGGTCATAATAGAATGTGTTCAAGTGGCTCAGACTCATAGGTGATTTTCAGGTGTTTAGAATATTGTGGAACAACTACCATTGCTCTGAAATGATGTTACTACTGTGATATTTTCTCTCTGTAATTGTAGCGTGATGTTATGAAAGAAATGCAGTCAGAATCAGCATCCGTATGGAAACAAAGCCTGATGCTGTGCTATAAACATGATGATAACACAAAGGATGTAATTGTGAAGGTAAGTGAGTCTTTGCTGCAACATATACTACAAAAGCTTCAAAAATATTTATTGACTGTTTTAGGCAGTCAGTTTTTAAACACATTGAGAGGGATTGCGGAACTTTGTTGAGTCTTAAAATGCATTAATTTTATTAATGGTGTGTCTCCTTTTTGTTCAAAATACTGGTCTAAAGTAAACCACCAAAGAGGTGGGGTACAGAAGAGAAGCGTGCTAAGATTCACTTAAATCTTTTAACCCCTTAGTGACCAGCCTATTTTAGACCTTAATGACCAAGCCAAATTTTGGAAATTTGCCCTGTGTGACTTTATCAGTGAATAATTCTGTAACAGTATAGCGCATCCAAGCGATTCTGATATTGTTTTTTCGTGACATGTTGTACTTTACTGAGAAGGTAAAATTAGACTGATATAACTTGTGTAAATTTATTAAAAAACTCGCAAATGCTGAAAATTTTGAAATTTTTACAATGTTTTCCATTTTCAGCTGCGATATATCACATATGCACAATAATACAGGGCAAAAAAGTTACTAGTTATATATTTCCAAATGTTCCTATTGTGTTTCAAGCATATTTGAAATAATTTTAGCATATTTGAGTAATTTAGACAATTTACAAGTTTATCAAATTTAAAAGCAAATTTTGGAAATTTTGAGTTTGTGATTTTTTCCTGTACCAAGCTATGTTTGCAGACAAGAATAGGTGACATAATGACAGAACCTCCCATTAAATGACCCAATTTGTAAATCTAGACCCCTTCAGGTATTCTTTGAGGGGTACAGTGAGCATTTTGATCAAACAAATATTGTTTTGCAAGAATTATGACAAATGATGAAAAAAATTACATTTTCATTTTCTTCAAATATGTGTCATTTTAAAACCATTTTTTTTGCACACAACACATCAAAAAGAAGAAACACACCCTAAAATATATCACCCCACTTCTCCCGTGTTAAAAAATGTATACTTTGTGGCCTTAGTCCTATATACGCACGTACAGTAGGGCCTAAGAGGTAGGGAAGGCCAAATGGATTTCGAAGCACAAATTTGGCTTGCAGATATTTTAGGCCCATTGCACATTTGAACAAGATTTCAGTTACCAAAACAATTGAAAACCCCCATAAATGACCCCATTTTATAAACTAGACCCCTTAAGGTATTCATTGAGGGGTATAGTGAGTACTTTGACCCCATATGTTTTTAGAAAATTTGCATCAAACAAAAAAATGTCATTTTGTTACACAAAAGTGTCATTTTATAGGCAGTTTTTTTGCACATAACACATGAAAATGAAGAAAAAACACTCCAAAATAGATGACTCCATTTCTCCTGTGTTCAAAAATGTACACTTTGTGGCCTTAATTCTATGTACGGACGCCCGGTAGGGCCCAAAAAGAAGGGAGCACCAACTGGATTTCAAGACACAATTTTTGCTTCCAAATGTTTCAGGCCCATTGCGCATTCAAGCAAGATTTGAGTTACCTAAACAATTGAAACCCCCCATAATTGACACCATTTTATAAACTAGACCCCTTGAGGTATTCATTGAGGGGTATAGTGAGTATTTTGACCCCATAGGTTTTAAAAGAATTTGTGTCAAACAAAAAATTGTCATATTCTTTACACAAAAGAGTCATTTTAAAGGCAGTTTTTTTGCACACAAGGCATGAAAATAAAGAAAAACACCCCAAAATAGATGGCCCAATTTCTCCCGTCTTCAAAAATGTACACTTTGTGGCCTTAATCCTATGTACGGACGCACGGTAGGGCCCAAAAAGATGGGAGCACCAACTGAATTTCAAGACACAAATTTTGCTTGCAGATATTTTAGGCCCATTGCACATTCAAACAAGATTTACGTTACCAAAACAATTGAAACCCCCCATAAATGACCCCATTTTATAAACTAGACCCCTTAAGGTATTAATTGAGGAGTATAGTGAGTATTTTGACCCTATAGCTTTTTCACAAATTTTACTAACCTTGGGATGTGTAGGTTAAAAATTACTAAAATGTCCCTTTATCCCCAAAGTTTTCATTTTCACAAGGGGTTAAATGAGAAAAAAACCCCCAGTGTTTGTTACACAATTTCTCCTGAACACGGCAATACCCCACATGTGGCCATAATCTGCTGCATGGGTACATGGTGGGGCTCAGAATGGAAAGAGCGCTATTTGGGTTTTGGAGGGCAGATTTTCCTGGAATAGTTTTCAGGTGCCATGTGGCATTTGCTGAACCCCTAAAGTACCAATACAATGGAAACCCCTCAAATGTGACCCCATTTTAAAAACTACACCCATCAAAGAATGTATCAAGGTGTATTATCACTCTGAGCCTAAAAATGCTTCCCAAAAATTAATGTACAAAATGAAAATTGAAATTTTGAAAGAAATCTGCCATTTCGGTGCCCAATACGTTGCACCCACTTTGTGTTGTCAGAGACCTGCACTCCTAAATCTATTAAGAGGCTATCCCGAGGGTCAAAACATTATATATGTGGGTGTAAACTGCTGCTTGGGCACACAGCAGGGCTCAGAAGAGAAGGAGCAGTGCGCTTTTTAGCTTTTGGGGTACAGATTTAGAGGGACCCTCTGGGCGCCATGATGTTTTTGCAGAGCCCTGGAGGTTCCAGTAAACTGGAATTCCCTAAGAAGTGACCCCATTTTGTAGGGGCAATTTTAGGGTCTCGGCAAATATGACATGGTGTCCAAACACCAACTATCTAAATCTGCACTCCAAAAGCACATATCGCTCCTTCACATCTGCGCCCTGCTGTGTACCCAAATGGCGGTGTATGCCCACATGTATGACACTTGTGTACCCCGGATAACAGACTTAATGCCATATGTGGGTAGAATCGGCTGTTTGGGCACAGCCGGGCACAGAAGGGAAGGAGCGCTAATTTGTTTTTTGGCGCACAGTTTGGTTTTTGGACATCACTTTTGCAAAGACCCTGAATTGCCAATAAAGTGGAATCTGCAGACATGTCACCCCATTTTGGACACTAGCCCACTGATGGGATTTATCAAGTTGCGTAGCGAGCGCTTTTAACCCTTGAGGGTTGCATTTATTTAGTTTCCAGAAATGAAATCGCAACTGACAATGAGAAGTTAAAAATGAAATTTTTCCAGAGATTCGCCATTTTAGTGCCCGATATGTTGTGCCCAACTTATGTCAGCAGAGATACACACTCCAAAAATTGTTAAGTGGGTATCCCGGGCACAACAGCTTTCAGAGCGTTCATCTCTGATACAAGGCGGGCACAACATATTATGCACTGAAATGACGTATTCCTGGAAAAATTGGTATTTTCACTTCTCACAATCAGCTTCGTATTCATTTATGGATAATAAGTTATAGCAACACTTGGGGGTTAAAAATGCTCTCTGTACCCCTGGATAAATCCTTCAGGGGTGTAGTTTCCAAAATAAGGTCACATATCAGAGGATTCCACTTTACTGGCGTGTCAGCTCTGCAAAAGTGTCATGGCATCCAAAAACCAAACCGTCTGCGCTCCAAAAACCCAATAACCCTTCTTCCCTTCTGTGTCCAGCTGTGCCCTAATATCAGTTTATACCCACATATGACATTACGTACATTATCCCAGGTACACCAGTGTCATACATGTGTCATACCTGTGGCATAATCTGCAGTTTGGGCACACAGCAGGGGGCAGAAGGGAAGGAGCGCGATGCAGCTTTTGGAGCGCAGATTCAGATGTTTGGTATCTGGACGCGATGTCATGTTTGTAGAGCCTGTAAAGTACCAGAAAAGTGGATTCCCCAAAGGAGTGACCCCATTTTGAAAACTGCACCCCTCAAAGAATTTCTCAGGGGGTGTAGTGAGTATTAGTATCCCAGACGTGACTGCACAGCGGATGGCGAAGAGGGAATATATAAGCGGTGCGGAGGACATTGCAAACACCACATTCCCTACTATGTCCCAGTAGCTCCTATGATTGGTCGAGTCACTCTGGGGGTCACTTTGGGGGTCATTTCTGGTGTCCATTCCCTCATAAGGTGTAAATATGGGGTGTCCCCTGATATTCGCTCGCACAGCTTATATATTCCCTACCTGCCGCAGCCAGTTGTATTCTAATGATTTGGCGATTTTTGCGGGTTTTTGTCTTCACATTGCTGGATGCTATATTTTCTTTATTCTTTTGGTGACGTGGCCATATAAGGGCTTGTTGTTTGCGGGATGAGGTGTATTTTGTAATGACACTATTTTTGGGTGCCTACAATCTATTGAGTACATTTTATTAACTCTTTTTTTGCTGGATTTAAAAAAATAAAATCAATTCTGGCATTGAGTTTTCCCTTTTAAATTTTGCGCCATGCAGCGTACAGTATAAGTAACATGTGACCTTTATTCTGCGGGTCGGTACGGTTACGGCGATACCTCATTTATAGTATTTTTTTTATGCAATACTAATTCTGCAGAACAAAAACACATTTGGGGACATAAATCAGTGATTTTTGCATCGCCACCTTCTGAGAGGCGTAACATTTTTATTTTTCCGTGGACAGTGTTGGTTGGGGGCTTATTTTTTGCGGGACAACCTGCGCTTTTTATTGGTACTATTGTGGGGTGTATATGACTTTTTGATCACTTTTTATAGCATATTTTCTAAGGTGAGATGGTGAAAAATCACTACTTCCGGCGGGTTTTTTCCGTTTTTCCCCCCCGACGTTTACCGTATACATTAAATATTATTTCAGTTTTATTGTACAGATTGTTACGGACGCGGCGATACCAAATATGTATTGTTTTTATTAATTTTTAGGTTTTATTTTACATAACTCATTTTTTTATAGAAAAAAGGAGACTTTGGGGCTTTATAACTTTATTCATTTTTTTCAAAAGCTTTATTTATTTATTTTTCACTTTTTTTCACTTTTTATTTCACTTTTTTATGTGTCCCTTTTAGGACACTTGATTCAGCAATGATTTTATTGCTGAATCAGTATTGCAGGCTGGAGACACAGGAGACACAGGCTGCACGTGTCTCCAGTCTGTATCAGGAAGCCAAGCGATGTAGACGCATCGCTTGGCTTCCTGTCTCTGGGGGCAGGATCAACCAGGTAATGGGGGGCTCAGGCAGTCTGGGGTCACTGGCCAGACCCCAGACTGCATGTTTTTCATATCGGCACCCCCCGATCTCGCCGCGGGGGGTGCCGATACCGCCGGCACAATCACGGAACCGCTTCAGTTCCGTGATCATGTTTGATCACGGAACTGAAGGGGTTAAACCCCCCCCCATCGGAGACCCCTCCGATGGGGGGTTATGGAGCAGGGTCTTAGCTGTAAGATACAGCTAAGATCCGCTCCATTCACGTCGGCACTGACAGGGAATCCTTCCCTGACTGCCCGACGTAGTTTTCCTATAGGGCAGTCAGGAAGGACCTGTCAGTGCCGACGTAGATTCCCTATGGGCTGGTCGTTAAGGGGTTAAACATCATTTGCCTCAGTAATTTATTTGGCTGGTAAATGTGCCTTATATTGTTTCTTTTACATACAGATTGGAGATTCTAATGTTGAATATGGTTTTGAGTACCAAGGGTCAGCTGAACGTATGTTTATCACACCACTAACTGAACGAATCTTTCTAAGTGTTATGGGTGCAGTATCTGCTGGAACTGATGTCATGTGTGTAGGACCACAGGTAAGATTTACTGGAAATATATTTTTTTCTACTTTTCATACATTAGATCTTCTGGGAACTTTTTTGTTATTAGTTTTCTGTTTTAATTTTTTTGCACAGTATGTGAAAATTGACATCAAGTGGTAAACATTATTAGAGGCGATTGTGATGGCTCTCAAAATAAACAGTTACAAACCAAATGTTATTTGTTTCATGCTTTTGTTTAAAGGGGCCTCTGTTAATGAAGCTTAAGATTTGAACACTTAGAGAAAAGTGGTCTAAAGTTGGGATACATCCTTATGGAAAAGGGTACCGAATATAAGCCGAGGCCCCTAATTTTATCACAAAAAACTGGAAAAACTTATTGACTCGAGTATAAGCCTAGGGGTGGAAATTCAGCAGCTACTGGAAAATTTCAAAAATTAAAATGGTTGGAGTTTTTGGGTGCAGTAGATGCTGGGAAAGGGGAGGGGGTGTTTTGGTTGTCTGTTGAGCTTGAGGACAGTTTTTTTTCCCCCACTTGGAATTCAGTCTGGCTGAATATAGGGTATCTGCAGTGCTCCTATTAACCCCTTTCCGACGGAAGAGGAGAACTGCAGATACCCTATATTCAGACGCATTTTCAGACGCAGGGATACCTAATGTGAATGTGTTTCACAGTCATTTTCTACTTTTGTATGTATTCTAGGGAAAGGAGTGATTTAGAACTTTTATTTTATTTTTTTTTAAAGCTTCTTTTTTTCCCCCACTATTTTATGGGAGATTCTATACATTGATATTGCAGCATAGACCCCCCCCCCCCTCCCTAAAAAAAAATAAAATAATAATATATATATATATATATTTTTTTTTTTTGCTGATTCGAGTATAAGCCGAGGGGGGCTTTTTCAGTACAAAAACTGTGCTGAAAAATTTGGCTTATACTCGAGTATATACATAGAATTCCCTCACCATAGGCCTGGCCCCCAGGGTTTCGCACTGGGTATTGCATGTTGAGTTAGTGCAGTGTCTACCCTGTTAGTGTGCAACTAAAGCACATAGAATAGCCATGGTTTGTTAAAAGTAAATGAGATTTCATAGCTTTTTCTGAAGCAAGCATAGATCTGGCAACTTGAAAATGGGAAATGTTTTTCTTCTTAAATGTATTTCTATTTTTCTTTTTCTTAGGCCTGTGGGAAAAAATCTACCATCCAAGAATTATCCTTTGCACTTGGAAAACCTCTCTACAGCTTTCATTGCACAGGTTCTTCAGATCAGAACATTTTGAAAGACATCTGCAAAGGACTAGCCTCCTCAGGTACCACTTTTTCTCTTTACAACTTTGTTGCTCAACGGCGCAAGAAATTTTCAACCCTTTTAAAGTTGCATTGCAAATGCTGGAGTGCAGGGTTTGATAAATTCCACCCATTGTACTTAAAGGAACACTTCTTTCTGAACAGAGTTTTAGGCTAAGGCATCGTCCTCTGGACGCAGATCTGAGTTGAAACAGGACATACAATGACTGCTGCCGGCGCCAGGAGGCCGGCACACAGTGGCGGGACAAAACCGGGCCCCCCCCCATTTTTAAATTTAGCCGGGCCCCTGACGCCAGTAGCAGTAGTACTGGCCTATCGGCGGCCCTGGTTACTATACTTATTAATATCAGGCATTTGGGGTGATTACTTTTGTTTTAGTAACTCCATGTGCCTCATATTAATAGCAGTTAACCCTGCACACAGTTTAGTAACTCCATGTGCCTCATATTAATAGCAGTTAATCCCATCATGTCCCTCACATTAACCCCTGTGTGCCTCATCATAAGAGTTACTGATATGTGAGACATATGGGGGTAATAATAATGAAGATACTTTATTATTACCTCCATGTCGCTCACATATCAGTAACTCTTATGTGAGGTACACAAGGGTTAATGTGAGGGACATGATGGGATTAACTGCTATTAATATGAGGCACATGGAGTTACTAAATTGTAATGCACATGACCAGATTTTTTTTATCCACAATTGTCCTGGTATAGCGGTCAGCGGTGACGTGACAGTATTTAGTCCTGTAGGGGCCTCTAAGGGACATAATACTGTGTGCAGTGGCCACTATGGGGCATAATACTGTATACAGGGGCCACTATGGGGCATAATACTGTGTGCAGGGGCCACTATGGGGTATAATACTGTGTGCAGGGGCCACTATGGGGTATAATACTGTGTGCAGGGGCCACTAAGGGACATAATACTGTGTGCAGGGGCCACTATGGGCATAATACTGTGTGCAGGGGACACTATTGGTCATAATAGAGCGCGCAGGAATGCGTAGGAGGGACTCGGTCGAGATCTTCGGTGTCGGGGGGGGGGGCCCATGTCAAAAATTTGCCACGGGGCCCCGCCATTCCTAGTTACGCCACTGGACGGGCCGTTGCGCAGGAGGAAGACTGGAAGGAAGAGAGGTAAGTGGATGTCTCGAGTGGAGTAAATGGAGTCGGGGGTTGAACTGAGTAGGTAGGGAAGGGCTAGTAAGTGTGAGCAGGATAGCTAGAGAAACAAGGAGGGGGTGTATGGAAGGGAGGGAGAGAGGAACAGGGGTTAGTGAGGTGAGAGGTAGCTAGCATGGAAGTTACATAGCAGGAAGCTCAACTAAGTAAACAAATGCAGAAGATACCAGCCTTTTTAACATTTGCATTACAATGACTAAAAGCAGTGCCTGAACACGCAGCAATAATGAAGTTGATGAATGTTCAAAGCCTGTAGCAGAAGACACACTATGCACTGCAGATTCTGAGGTGTGAGGTTAGGATTTTTTTCAATCCCATCCACTACACTTCTACTGTACTTTGTAGAGAGCTAGCTAAATTTTGCAGCAGCTAACCCGCTGTGAATGCACAACCTGTGTTGTGAGTCTTTCCACAGGTTAAAAAGACTGAAAATAAGGTGCATATGGTATTATAACAAGATATTAAATCATATATTATCAGAAAGGTTTTTGCTAAAGCCAGTATGACTGGAAAGGTCTTAAGGGCAACATTTTTATTCAATAGCATTTACACCTTAAAACCGTAATTCCATGTGGCGTAAACGCTGCAGTTTTCCTGCGGCGAAAATGCTGTGGAAAAAAACATGGCATTTTACAGTCACGGCAAAGTGAATGGAATTCTAGTGAATCCTAATCCCACGTTGCGAAAAATACATGTGGTAGACACAGAGGAAACCTCTGCGGACTTTCTGTAAAAAAAAACTGTGAGAAGAACCGTGATCCGTTGCTTCTGCGGTTTTTCCCACAGTGCTTTTTTGCTAAGTGATGCTACGTGCCGCCTTAGCCTAACAGTTTGCAAGACAAAAATAAATGGTTTGAAAAATGAATTGTCTGTAGCACTAAATCTTTTGTAACAGTCCTGTGGTTGTTAATATGAAAGATGACATTATTCTATGTAAGACGTATTTCCAGCTAAGGCCGTGTCCATGGGCTAATTTGTAAATTCTCCTGCTACAGTGATTTACTGTTAAAGGGAATCCTTTCCATTATAGTAATACAATTTCAATTAGCTGTTACAGAACTACAAATACGTCTTGTGGATATGTTGGCAGCTGTGGGGCGAGAGTGCAGATGAAATCTTTTCTTAATAAAATAACATTTTAGATTGAACATGGGGCTATGTCATGCTAATTGTGTACAGTGTATATCTGATTATCATGGAGGCACAAAAGGAAAGCAGATGGCAATTTAAAAATGCCTTTGATGGTCAGTAGGTGTCATTGAGCTGAGGCTGTGAAGCTTTATTGCATTTACACCAGGAAATATCACAAGCTGACATTTCTTTAAAATCATTTAGCTCTCAGCAATTAAATCCTGAATGTATTGTAGTTACCTAATTTTAGTATTTTAGCTAAATTGATTCATGTATTTTTCATAAGTAAATAAATTCAGAAGAAAATATAAATGGTCATTTTTTTTATTGTCAGAGTTTACACAGTGCTGCTGATACCTTTTATTGCCTTTTTTATTTGATATATTAGAGCACATGTTGTTTATGCTAGGTTCACAATAGCACTGCCTCTTCGTTATTCTGGTCTGTCAGAGGACCAAAACAATGGAAAGGTGAACTACTAAAATAGTGGTTACACACGGAGCAGACCCCCATTGACTGCATTAAGGGTTTGTCAGATGTCTGTTGATTTAAAGGTGCTCTATCAGCAAAATTTTGCCGTATGAGCCCCACATATGCCTGAATAGCCTTTAAAAAGGCTAGTCAGGCACCACTAATCTTATTTTAAAAGCTCCCCCCATTTTTAAATAATACCCTAAAAACGATTATTAAAATCATACTTGCCTGGGCACTGGTGGACGTCATCTTGCTGTCACGCCTTCGTCTTCTTTCTTCTTCCAGCGACGTCCTCCTGTCCTCGCTCTTCCACACCTTGATCTTCTTTTCTTCCGGAATGAAGAAATTCGCGAGTGTACTGCGCATGCGCAGTATGCTCGCGTAGTTCTAAGGAGAACTTAGATCTACGACAAAAATGGCGCTGGAGCGTGCGCAGTAGCGCTCCGGAGGGAGCGATACTGCACACCCACGGGATTTGAACACAACCCGCCGGAAGAAAAGAAGAGCCCAGGAGGACGTCACTGGAAGAAGAAAGAAGAGGCGCAACAGCAAGATGACATCCACCAGTGCTCGAAACGCCCACCGTGCACAGGTAAGTATGATTTTAATAATTGTTTTTAGGGTATTATTTAAAAATGGGAGAGCTTTAAAATAAGATTAGCGGTGCCTGAATAGCCTTTTTAAAGGCTATTCAGGCATATGTGGGGCTCATACGGCATCATTTTGCTGATAGAGCCCTTAAAAATTGAAACTGCAGAGGAAAAAGTCCTATGGAAATTCTGGTGCAGATGTGAACATAGCCATACAATGCCACGACACTGTAAGGGCCCCTTCACCCGGCGTAAGCGCGCCGCTCATTTAGACACGTATACACGTGTCCAAGCGTGGCGCTTCAAAACTGAACCCATTGATTTCAATGGGAAATGCGCGTATATGCCGATATACGCATGCTTCCCATTGAAATCAATGGGCTCTGTTTGAAGCTTACGCCGGGTGAAGGGGCCCTTACAATGTAAATGACTGCGCATATATTTACTGATAGTTAGACTGCTTAAGGACCCGTTCACATCTGCGCCGGCACTCCGTACTTCAGGTTTCCATTTCCTGCACAAAACAGAGCCAGGAGACGGAAACCTGCAGGAGGCTTTCTCACCCATTCATTTGAATGGGTGAGAAAGCTGTTCGGCCGTGAGCAGCGGTGAGCGTTTTATGCTCTCTGCCGAGAAACCGGGTTTTATAATCCGGACACGGAGTTGGACATGCAGTACAGAAAGAAACTAGACACAATAGCGTTGAAAAGGTTTTTTATGTCACATATACCCACATCTGCAAAATATATGTCTATACTGACTAAATTTGGTATAGCGAGCATTGGCTTTGGATGGCCAGTGAGAAATTGATTTATTTATATCAAAAGATACATTATCGTGGGTTAAGTTTACTTACCTGTATCTTGTAGATTTAGGATTCCAAATATATATATAAATTTGATATATGTACATTTTGAAAAAAAGTCGGTTTCAAATAACTTTATTGATCATGGGAATTTGAGAAACACTATGGAGCACATGCACTGAATTAGCTTATCGATTACAGCTGAGAACAGGGGCATATAAAACAAACTCAGTATAGCCTCTCCAGAGCACATTTTCTTGTAGCCATGCTATGAATAAGGGATCATACACATCCCGAAACGCGTCAGCTGCGAGCTGCGATTTTTTAATGTCTGTTTCACGATGTATTTTCTTTCTTTTTTTTCTCTTGCACTGTATTTTATAATTTTTAACTTGTAAATGGAATAAAAGTTAAGTCTTATGGAAGCCAGGTGTAGAAGATACCTACCACTTTTTTCATGATTGTGGGATTCTACCAAGGGATTTTTGCTTTTTCCATTATATAACCAGTCAATGGTTTTGCTTCTTATTTTTATTTCATCACATTTTAATGATTATTTCCTCTATGAGGTATATCTTTCTTGTGTAATTTGTAATGTTTTTTTTTGTATTGACTTTTTTGATTGTTTGGATTTTTGTTGGATACATTATTTTATTTACTTGGTCAGTTATTCATCAGGTGAATGCTCGTTCACCTGAAAGTCTTTAAGGAGATATCCTCATGTGTTTCTTGTGCTATGACTAAGGAACTATATGTTCTGAAACGCATACGAGATTCACTATGCATTTCATCATCTTTGTAGATCTTTATCCCAATGGAATTGTAAAGGGAAACAAAGATCTTTTTATTATGCTCAATTAAAAGCTAAGTTATATATAACTACCCTGGTTTTCATATGCTGGATTTTCGTAGAAAATCATTTAGACAATTAATAATTTTCCCCCTGTAGGTTAAGATTGCGATCGTCAACTCCAATAAAGTTTGTGGGAAGATCAAATCCCTCTATATTATGTTTAGATTCCAATTGTAGTTTGTGTTTCCATGACATCCATTCCTATTTGTTTCCAAGCACTACAAAACATCAATAGAGACAGTACAAAGACAATCTAGAGGAATAAGAACTAAAGCGATTTTATGTGTAACATTTAGTAAATCTTGTTTTCTTTCAGGAGCTTGGGTTTGCATGAATAGGGTTGAACAGCTATCTCAACCGAGCATGATGTTGCTAGCACAGTTTCTTACACAGATTCAGTCAGCAAAACATTTTGGAAAAGAAACGGTCACTTTACAGATGGAAGAAGTTCCTTTAAACCCAGCAGGTGCATTCATTGCAATCGTGACAAGGTATGGAACACATAATAATCAAACTATTTTAGACGTGGCTGTGACAAAATTTACAGTTCTCTGCACTGTTGCTATTAGTTAGATGGCAAGCCTGTGGACACACAATGAAGTGGCCAAAGCACTTAGCTGAATGTTGTCACCTCTTCCAACAACTAAACATTAAGAGTGCCAAGAGTTGGACTCCACAGATAAAATACTAATAGCCAGTGCTAGCAATACAATCCAGGGTGGTGTTACACACCTTACAACCCAAGCAACTTCATGGGTTCCCAGAGACCAGTCCTGACAATGTCAGTCACTGGATGTAACATGCAGCAGTTCCTGAAGTCAATACATGATGGCAGCCCTAGGTCCTTACTGTACAGCATATTTGTGGACCACTAAGGAGGCAGTATACTGTATATGGAGACACTAAGGAGATATTATACTTTGTGGGCTCCTGGGGGAACCATACTGAATGTGGGGGCCACTAAGGGGAAAATATACTGTGTTGGGGCACTAAGGAGGCAGTGTATTGTGTATGGGGGCACCAAGGTGACATTATAATGTGTGGAGTATGTAAGGGGGGATTATACTGTTTGTGTGTGTGTGGGGGGGGGGGGCACTAAGGGAGAAGTATTGGGAGGCTCCCAGACGTACCTTTGTTTGTGGCCCCAGAAATCCGTTATCTTCTCTTGAATAGGTCATCAATATTGTGATCCCAGAATATTCTTTCACACTTAAGCCAAGTGTCGCTTAGCAAGAACAACCATATTTTGTGATTAGGGAAAATAAGGTCCACTCTTTAATGGCTTTTTGTAGTTAGCAAATGCTTAATACTTTGCAGATAAAAGGTGCCTTTCTCAGTGAAAACCTTTATGTTGTATAGACTACTTGGGTTTACTTAAGCTAAGTATGAAATTCAATTTAATATGGCTATATTAAAATATAAGAAACAGCTAATCCTGATCTTTTCACTCATAACTGAAAGTTAATTTACTCAGAATACCATTCAACATCAATGTAATCTCTTAACCTTTGAGGCCTTCTAGTAGCTAGTGTTACTGTACAGCAAGACTTAAACTGTATAACCTGTTTTTCAGGAATGGATTATTATTTTGCTGTTTGCTGACCATAACATTTATTGTAATAAGCAGTGTGTCAAGCTATTATGTGTCATCCTGTTATATTATTACATATGCATAAGCGCTGAAAATACTATATAGTAAAATAATAATGATGATGATAATATACATGTTTTGTTCTATTCTGTTTTATATAAATATAGGTCTCCCTGGGCAACTTCATCTACAAACAGTTGCTCTAATTCATACAAACTACCTGATAACCTTCTGAACTGCTTTAGAATGGTTGGTATTGGTGAATTTCCAGTTAAGTTCATTCTTGAAGCTAAGCTCATTCTGAAAGGTACGTAAAACTTATTTGCTACCAGAACTGAATTTTAGATATGTGAAGAACATGACAATATCTTGAGATGAATACACTTTCTATAAAAATGATTGTACTTGCATTATATAAATCGAAGGCTTTAGTCATAAGGTATATTTGAAATATTCCTCCTATTGAATGTCAGGTTATTATTATTATTATGATTATATTTTACAGAACATTGAGTATTTAAAGTATAGAAAGGATGGTGCTGCATTTACTTGAGATAAATTACATGTAACTTGTTGGCAAAGGGAAGAACAGACTTTATGTAGTTCTTGGACTTACAGCTAGAAAGGTGTTTCAGATATTTTAATTGAAATTCATTCTGGCAGTTGTATGACTCAGAAGTAACAAAAAAGAACTACATTTGGCAGCCTGAGACAGCCAACAGGCTGTATAAGTCACCACAGCAGATGGATAGTAGTACATTAAGCCAAGAGAATGTATAAATGTATCTTTAATGTATTTATTGAGAAGAACAATTCAAGCCAGGGGATGATGTGACAACACTCAGCAATCTTTTGTTTGCACTGCATTGACAGCTAGTTATACCCATAGCATACATCAACATCATACATAACTTCAGCGTATATCTCCCTATATTATAAAAATGAATTTCTGTCTGTCTGCCTGTCTGTCTGTCTGTCTGTGCTCTAATGCGAACCAAACGACTGGACCGATCTTCACCAAATTTGGCATAGAGATACTTCAGGTATCCGGGAAGGTTTAAGACGAGACTCCAACTCGCTCGGACGTACCGTTGCTGAGATACAGCATTCCAAACACAATGCCCCCCCCCCTTAGCCAATACAAACCTGCAAGTCTTTCACTCATATTCCAACTGCAGTACACATGGTCACTCCACATGCACAACCCAACACTGATATCCAAACTGAGATACACGCCGGGGGATTGGATACATGCGTCTGCACACAGTACCACATGCCAAAGGATTGGATACACGCATCTGCACACAGTTCCACACACCAGAGCATAAGATATGCACATCTACACACAGTTCCACATGCCGTAGGATTAGATACGCGCCTCTTCACACAATACCACACAGGGGGGATTAGATACGTGTGTCTGCACACAGTACCACACTTTGGAGGATTAGATACATGCCTCTGCACACAGTACCACAAGCCAGAGAATTACATACACGTCTCAGCACACATTACCACACAGGGAGGATTAGATACACGCGTCTGCACACAGTATCACATGCCGTAGGATTAGATATGCGCGTCTACACACAGTTCCACATGCCGTAGGATTAGATACGCACCTCTTCACACAATACCACACAGGGGAGGATTAGATACGTGTGTCTGCACACAGTACCACACTTTGGAGGATTAGATACATGCCTCTGCACACAGTACCACAAGCCAGAGAATTACATACACGTCTCAGCACACAGTACCACACAGGGGAGGATTAGATACACGCATCTGCACACAGTACCACATGCCAGAGGATTAGATATGTGCATCTGCACACAGTACCACACAGGGGAGGATTAGATACGCGCATCTGCACACAGTACCACATGCCAGAGGATTAGATACGCGTATCTGCACACAGTACCACACGCCAGAGGATTAGATACGCGCGTCTGCACACAGTACCACATGCCGTAGGATTAGATACATGCCTCTGCACACAGTACCACAAGCCAGAGAATTAGATACGCGCATCAGCACACAGTACCACACAGGGAAGAATTAGATACGCGCATCTGCACACAGTACCACACGCCAAAGGATTAGATATGCGACTCTTCACACAATACCACACAGGGAAGGATTAGATACGTGTGTCTGCATACAGTACCACACTTTGGAGGATTAGATACAAGCCTCTGCACACAGTACCACAAGCCAGAGAATTAGATACACGTCTCAATACACAGTACCACACACAAGAGGATTAGATACGCGCATCTGCACACAGTACCACATGCCGTAGGATTAGATACGCGCGTCTACACACAGTTCCACACGCCGAAGGATTAGATACGTGCCTCTTCAGACAATACCACACAGGGGAGGATTAGATACGTGTGTGTGCACACAGTACCACACTTTGGAGGATTAGCTACATGCCTCTGCACACAGTACCACAAGCCAGAGAATTAGATACGCGTCTCAGCACACCGTACAACATGGGGGAGGATTAGATACGCGCGTCTACACACAGTACCACACGCCATAGGATTAGATAAGCACGTCTGCACACAGTACCACATGCCGTAGGATTAGATACGCGCGTCTGCTTACAGTTCCACATGTCAGATGATTAGATACGCACATCTTCACACAGTTGTACACGCCATAGGATTAGATACACGCGTCTGCATACAGTACCACATGCTGTAGGATTAGATACGTGCGTCTACACACAGTTTCACATGCCGTAGGATTAGATACGCGCCTTTTCACACAATACCACACAGGGGAGGATTAGATACGTGCATCTGAACACAGTACCACACTTTGGAGGATTAGATACAAGCCTCTGCACACAGTACCACATGCCAGATAATTAGATACGCGTCTCAGCACACAGTACCACACGGGGGAGGATTAGATACGTGCATCTGCACACAGTACCTCACGCCAGAGGATTAGATACACCTGTCTGCACACAGTACCACACACCAGAGGATTAGATACGCGCATCTGCACATAGTACCACATGCCGTAAGATTAGATATGCACGTCTGCACACAGTTTCACTTACCGGAGGATTAGATACGTGCCTCTTCACACAATGCCACACGGGGGAGGATTAGATACACACATCTGCACACAGTACCACACGCCGGAGGATTAGATATGTGCATCTGCACACAGTACCACACCAAAAAGGATTAGATACTTGCGTCTAAACACAGTACTACACGAGGAAGGATTAGATACAGCTTTACTCCAGGTATCCATAACAATTGATCACAGGTTTTTCACTGATATCCAAAATGAGATACACATAATCACATGACGCTTATGGACATACACACGAACCACATACAGAATACACCAGTGCAAAACTGGACATTTCTTATGGGGCCACTACACAAACATAAAATGTAATATACCCGTGCGAAGCCGGGTCCTCCCTCTAGTCTATATTATAAAAATGAATTTCTGTCTGTCTGTCTGTCTGTTCTCTAATGCGAACCAAACGACTGGACCGATCTTCACCAAATTTGGTACAGAGATACTTCAGATATCCAGGAAGGTTTAAGACGAGACTCCAACTTGCTCGGACGTACCGTTGCTGAGATACAGCATTCCAAACACAGTGCCCCCCCCCCTTAGCCAATACAAACCTGCAAGACTTTCACTCATATTCCAACTGCAATACACACGGTCACTCCACATGCACAATACAACACTGATATCCAAACTGAGATACACGCATTAGAGGATTAGATACACAGATCAGCACACAGTATCACACACCAGAGGATTAGATACACGGGTCTGCACACAGTCCCACACACCAGAGAATTAAATACGCACTTCTGCACACAGTTCCACACACTGAAGGATTTGATACGTATGTCTGCACACGGTTCCACATACCGAAGGATTAGATACAGGCGTCTACACACAGTTCCACACTCCAGAGGATTAGATACGCGCGTCTGCACACATTTGTACACGCCATAGGATTAGATACACGCATCTTCACAGAGTACCACATGCCTTAGGATTAGATACACGCGTCTACACACAGTTCCACACTCCAGAGGATTACATACGTGCGTCTGCACACAGTTGTACACACCATAGGATTAGATACACACGTCTTCACACAGTACCACATGCAGTCGGATTAGATACGCGCGTCTACACACAGTTCCACACGCCGAAGGATTAGATACGTGCCTCTTCACACAATACCACACAGGGGAGGATTAGATACGTGCATCTGAACGCAGTACCACACGGGGGAGGATTAGATACAGGCGTCTACACACAGTTCCACACACTGTAGGATTAGATACGCACCTCTTCACACAATACCACACAGGGGAGGATTAGATGCACGTGTCTTCACACAGTTGTACACGCCATAGGATTAGATACACGCGTCTTCACACAGTACCACATGCAGTAGGATTAGATACGCGCGTCTACACACAGTTCCACACGCCGAAGGATTAGATACGTGCCTCTTCACACAATACCACACAGGGGAGGATTAGATACGTGTGTGTGCACACAGTACCACACTTTGGAGGATTAGCTACATGCCTCTGCACACAGTACCACAAGCCAGAGAATTAGATACGCGTCTCAGCACACCGTACAACATGGGGGAGGATTAGATACGCGCGTCTACACACAGTACCACACGCCATAGGATTATATACGCACGTCTGCACACAGTACCACATGCCGGGGGATTGGACACATGCTTCTACACACAGTTCCCCACACTGTAGGATTAGATACGCACCTCTTCACACAATACCACACAGGGGAGGATTAGATACACGTGTCTTCACACAGTTGTACATGCCATAGGATTAGATACACGCGTCTGCACACAGTACCACATGCCGTAGGATTAGATATGCGCGTCTACACACAGTACCACATGCCGTAGGATTAGATACGCGCGTCTGCACACAGTACCACATGCCGTAAAATTAGATACGCACGTCTACACACAGTTCCACACTCCAGAGGATTAGATACGTGCGTCTGCACACAGTTGTACACACCATAGGATTAGATACACACGTCTGCACAGAGTACCACATGCTGTAGGATTAGATACACACGTCTACACACAGTTCCACACTGCAGAGGATTAGATACGCACGTCTGCACACAGTTGTACACGCCATAGAATTAGATACACGCGTCTGCACACAGTACCACATGCAGTAGGATTAGATACGCGCCTCTTCACACAATACCACACAGGGGAGGATTAGATATGTGTGTGTGCACACAGTATCACACTTTGGAAGATTAGATACATGCCTCTGCACACAGTACCACAAGCCAGAGAATTAGATACGCATCTCAGCACACAGTACCAAACGGGGGAGGATTAGATACGCGCGTCTACACACAGTACCACATGCCGGGGGATTGGACACGCGCGTTTACACACAGTTCCACACGCCGTAGGATTAGATACGTGCCTCTTCGCACAATACCACACAGGGGAGGATTAGATACGTGCATCTGAACGCAGTACCACACAGGGGAGGATTAGATACAGGCCTCTGCACACAGTACCACATGCCAGAGAATTAGATACGCGTCTCAGCACACAGTTCCACATGGGGGAGGATTAGATACGTGCGTCTGCACACAGTTTCACTTACTGGAGGATTAGATACGCGCCACTTCACACAATATCACATGGGGAGGATTAGATATATGCATCTGCACAAAGTACCACACCAACAAGGATTAGACACTTGCATCTAAACACAGTACTACACGGGGAAGGATTAGATACAGCTTTACTCCAGGTATCCATAACAACTGATCACAGGTTTTTCACTGACATCCAAAATGAGATACACATAATCACATGACGCTTATGGACATACACACAAACCACATACAAAGTACATCAGTGCAAAATTGGACAATTCTTATGGGGCCACTATACAAACATAAAATGTAATATACCCGTGCGAAGCCGGGTCCTCCCTCTAGTTACCTTATATATATCAACCTGACAAGGGATGTGGTGGTAAAGAAGCTGCTGAAGGATGGGCACAACATTTTGAAAACGCAATGTTTTACATTACCTCCAAAGTGGATGAGATTCTGGCTATTTAGATCTGTACATTGCAGAAAAAATCTGCGCAGAATAGCTGCGTTTTTGAAAATCGTAGCATGTCAGCTATACCTACTGTAAGCCAATGGCTGGTCAGGTAATGGAGGGGGTTTACATCTCACCCAGACTACTTAGGTGGGTGAGATGAGAAAACTCCAGAAAGAACGTTTCTCAGCAGATAACTATTGTCTGCTGAGGGTTATTTCAGAGTTCCGGTTACTGCGCTGGATTTTTTAGGAATGGCAGGTAGGTTGGTAGTGGGACCTGTCATTCCACCCCCCTCCAGTCCACACTTTGGGGATGTTCCGGCAGCAGCTCAGCTGCAGAGAGTCTGCTCATCAAGGGAGGCTTAAGAAGTCAGCTGCAGCAGCAGACTGGGGCAGAGCTTGGCTGGAGTGCCAAACAGAGAGGTCATATTTTTGGAGCTGTGTCCTGAATGATTCTACTGACTATGCACACTGGTATCTGCCCCGCTATCAATATCACTTCACTGTCAGAGGGACCAGCCTCACAGCTCAGCGCCATCATTGGACTTAACATTAAAATGATAAATCTATTTGTTAAAGGTGTAGCATACAAAAATATGTTTGAATTTAGTATGTAATAGGATCTGATTTATGTAAGCTAAGATGGTTTGTTGTAAAAAAAAAAAATTGGGTTAAATAGGTACTGTTGTTTCAACAAATTTTGCATAAATGATTAATACAAACTTTGAAATTTAATTATGAGAGAGATATGCCTCTGTTCCCCTTCTGCAGAATATAATAAACTGCAGAATACAATTCACATAATGACCAGGAATAGTGATACTTTCTGTATTCACCCACGCTAGTTTATCTTGAAAAGCCACCTAAAATAACAGGTACACATTAAAATTAAAAAAAAAATTAAATATCAAAGGGATCCTATTAGAGATGAGCGAACACTAAAATGTTCGAGGTTCGAAATTCGATTCGAACAGCCGCTCAATGTTCGTGTGTTCGAACGGGTTTCGAACCCCATTATAGTCTATGGGGAACAGATACTCGTTAAGGGGGAAACCCAAATCCGTGTCTGGAGGGTCACCAAGTCCACTATGACACCCCAGGAAATGATGCCAACACCTCTGGAATGACACTGGGACAGCAGGGGAAGCATGTCTGGGGGCATCTAACACACCAAAGACCCTCTATTACCCCAACATCACAGCCTAACAACTACACACTTTACACACTCAATACCACCTCTCTGACAGTAGGAAAACACCTTGAAACATGTGTATTTGGCACTTGCAGTGAGGAGAGCTTGTCACCAGCAGTGAATTTGGCCCTTGTAGTAAGTTGAGGTTGGCACCAACATTTGTTTTGAAAATCAGGGTGGATTGAGCCTCTAACCAGCAGAGTTTGGGCAAATTCATGGTGGAGGGAGCCTCTAAAAACCCCAGTTTGGACCAATTCATGGTGGAGGGAGCCTCTAACCAGCCCAGTTTGGGCAAATTCATGGTGGAGGGAGCCTCTAAAAAACCCAGTTTGGACCAATTCATGGTGGAGGGAGCCTCTAACCAGCCCAGTTTGGGCAAATTCATGGTGGAGGGAGCCTCTAACCAGCCCAGTTTGGACCAATTAATGGTGGAGGGAGCCTCTAACCAGCCCAGTTTGGACCAATTAATGGTGGAGGGAGCCTCTAACCAGCCCAGTTTGAACCAATTCATGGTGGAGGGAGCCTCTAAACAGCCCAGTTTGGGCAAATTCATGGTGGAGGGAGCCTCTAAAAAACCCAGTTTGGACCAATTCATGGTGGAGGGAGCCTCTAACCAGCCCAGTTTGGACCAATTAATGGTGGAGGGAGCCTCTAACCAGCCCAGTTTGGACCAATTCATGGTGGAGGGAGCCTCTAAACAGCCAAGTTTTGGGAAATTCATGGTGGAGGGAGCCTCTAACCAGCCCAGTTTGGACCAATTCATGGTGGAGGGAGCCTCTAAACAGCCAAGTTTTGGGAAATTCATGGTGGAGGGAGCCTCTAACCAGCCCAGTTTGGACCAATTCATGGTGGAGGGAGCCTCTAAAAAACCCAGTTTGGACCAATTCATGGTGGAGGGAGCCTCTAAACAGCCCAGTTTGGGCAAATTCATGGTGGAGGGAGCCTCTAACCAGCCCAGTTTGGACCAATTAATGGTGGAGGGAGCCTCTAAACAGCCCAGTTTGGGCAAATTCATGGTGGAGGGAGCCTCTAACCAGCCCAGTTTGGACCAATTCATGGTGGAGGGAGCCTCTAACCAGCCCAGTTTGGGCAAATTCATGGTGGAGGGAGCCTCTAAAAAACCCAGTTTGGACCAATTCATGGTGGAGGGAGCCTCTAACCAGCCCAGTTTGGGCAAATTCATGGTGGAGGGAGCCTCTAACCAGCCCAGTTTGGACCAATTAATGGTGGAGGGAGCCTCTAACCAGCCCAGTTTGGACCAATTCATGGTGGAGGGAGCCTCTAACCAGCCCAGTTTGGACCAATTAATGGTGGAGGGAGCCTCTAAACAGCCAAGTTTTGGGAAATTCATGGTGGAGGGAGCCTCTAACCAGCCCAGTTTGGACCAATTCATGGTGGAGGGAGCCTCTAAACAGCCCAGTTTGGGCAAATTCATGGTGGAGGGAGCCTCTAAAAAACCCAGTTTGGACCAATTCATGGTGGAGGGAGCCTCTAATTAGCCCAGTTTGGACCAATTAATTGTGGAGGGAGCCTCTAACCAGCCCAGTTTGGACCAATTAATGGTGGAGGGAGCCTCTAAACAGCCCAGTTTGGGCAAATTCATGGTGGAGGGAGCCTCTAAAAAACCCAGTTTGGACCAATTCATGGTGGAGGGAGCCTCTAACCAGCCCAGTTTGGACCAATTAATGGTGGAGGGAGCCTCTAACCAGCCCAGTTTGGACCAATTCATGGTGGAGGGAGCCTCTAAACAGCCAAGTTTTGGGAAATTCATGGTGGAGGGAGCCTCTAACCAGCCCAGTTTGGACCAATTCATGGTGGAGGGAGCCTCTAAACAGCCAAGTTTTGGGAAATTCATGGTGGAGGGAGCCTCTAACCAGCCCAGTTTGGACCAATTCATGGTGGAGGGAGCCTCTAAAAAACCCAGTTTGGACCAATTCATGGTGGAGGGAGCCTCTAAACAGCCCAGTTTGGGCAAATTCATGGTGGAGGGAGCCTCTAACCAGCCCAGTTTGGACCAATTAATGGTGGAGGGAGCCTCTAAACAGCCCAGTTTGGGCAAATTCATGGTGGAGGGAGCCTCTAACCAGCCCAGTTTGGACCAATTCATGGTGGAGGGAGCCTCTAACCAGCCCAGTTTGGGCAAATTCATGGTGGAGGGAGCCTCTAAAAAACCCAGTTTGGACCAATTCATGGTGGAGGGAGCCTCTAACCAGCCCAGTTTGGGCAAATTCATGGTGGAGGGAGCCTCTAACCAGCCCAGTTTGGACCAATTAATGGTGGAGGGAGCCTCTAACCAGCCCAGTTTGGACCAATTCATGGTGGAGGGAGCCTCTAACCAGCCCAGTTTGGACCAATTAATGGTGGAGGGAGCCTCTAAACAGCCAAGTTTTGGGAAATTCATGGTGGAGGGAGCCTCTAACCAGCCCAGTTTGGGCAAATTCATGGTGGAGGGAGCCTCTAACCAGCCCAGTTTGGACCAATTAATGGTGGAGGGAGCCTCTAACCAGCCCAGTTTGGACCAATTAATGGTGGAGGGAGCCTCTAACCACCCCAGTTTGGACCAATTCATGGTGGAGGGAGCCTCTAAACAGCCAAGTTTGGACCAATTCATGGTGGAGGGAGCCTCTAAAAACCCCAGTTTGGACCAATTCATGGTGGAGGGAGCCTCTAACCAGCCCAGTTTGGACCAATTAATGGTGGAGGGAGCCTCTAAACAGCCAAGTTTTGGGAAATTCATGGTGGAGGGAGCCTCTAACCAGCCCAGTTTGGACCAATTCATGGTGGAGGGAGCCTCTAAACAGCCCAGTTTGGGCAAATTCATGGTGGAGGGAGCCTCTAAAAAACCCAGTTTGGACCAATTCATGGTGGAGGGAGCCTCTAATTAGCCCAGTTTGGACCAATTAATTGTGGAGGGAGCCTCTAACCAGCCCAGTTTGGACCAATTAATGGTGGAGGGAGCCTCTAAACAGCCCAGTTTGGGCAAATTCATGGTGGAGGGAGCCTCTAAAAAACCCAGTTTGGACCAATTCATGGTGGAGGGAGCCTCTAACCAGCCCAGTTTGGACCAATTAATGGTGGAGGGAGCCTCTAACCAGCCCAGTTTGGACCAATTCATGGTGGAGGGAGCCTCTAAACAGCCAAGTTTTGGGAAATTCATGGTGGAGGGAGCCTCTAACCAGCCCAGTTTGGACCAATTCATGGTGGAGGGAGCCTCTAAACAGCCAAGTTTTGGGAAATTCATGGTGGAGGGAGCCTCTAACCAGCCCAGTTTGGACCAATTCATGGTGGAGGGAGCCTCTAAAAAACCCAGTTTGGACCAATTCATGGTGGAGGGAGCCTCTAAACAGCCCAGTTTGGGCAAATTCATGGTGGAGGGAGCCTCTAACCAGCCCAATTTGGACCAATTAATGGTGGAGGGAGCCTCTAAACAGCCCAGTTTGGGCAAATTCATGGTGGAGGGAGCCTCTAACCAGCCCAGTTTGGACCAATTCATGGTGGAGGGAGCCTCTAACCAGCCCAGTTTGGGCAAATTCATGGTGGAGGGAGCCTCTAAAAAACCCAGTTTGGACCAATTCATGGTGGAGGGAGCCTCTAACCAGCCCAGTTTGGGCAAATTCATGGTGGAGGGAGCCTCTAACAAGCCCAGTTTGGACCAATTAATGGTGGAGGGAGCCTCTAACCAGCCCAGTTTGGACCAATTCATGGTGGAGGGAGCCTCTAAACAGCCCAGTTTGGACCAATTAATGGTGGAGGGAGCCTCTAAACAGCCAAGTTTTGGGAAATTCATGGTGGAGGGAGCCTCTAACCAGCCCAGTTTGGACCAATTCATGGTGGAGGGAGCCTCTAAACAGCCCAGTTTGGGCAAATTCATGGTGGAGGGAGCCTCTAACCAGCCCAGTTTGGACCAATTAATGGTGGAGGGAGCCTCTAACCAGCCCAGTTTGGACCAATTAATGGTGGAGGGAGCCTCTAACCACCCCAGTTTGGACCAATTCATGGTGGAGGGAGCCTCTAAACAGCCAAGTTTGGACCAATTCATGGTGGAGGGAGCCTCTAAAAACCCCAGTTTGGACCAATTCATGGTGGAGGGAGCCTCTAACCAGCCCAGTTTGGACCAATTAATGGTGGAGGGAGCCTCTAAACAGCCAAGTTTTGGGAAATTCATGGTGGAGGGAGCCTCTAACCAGCCCAGTTTGGACCAATTCATGGTGGAGGGAGCCTCTAAACAGCCCAGTTTGGGCAAATTCATGGTGGAGGGAGCCTCTAAAAAACCCAGTTTGGACCAATTCATGGTGGAGGGAGCCTCTAATTAGCCCAGTTTGGACCAATTAATTGTGGAGGGAGCCTCTAACCAGCCCAGTTTGGACCAATTAATGGTGGAGGGAGCCTCTAAACAGCCCAGTTTGGGCAAATTCATGGTGGAGGGAGCCTCTAACCAGCCCAGTTTGGACCAATTAATGGTGGAGGGAGCCTCTAACCAGCCCAGTTTGGACCAATTAATGGTGGAGGGAGCCTCTAACCACCCCAGTTTGGACCAATTCATGGTGGAGGGAGCCTCTAACCAGCCCAGTTTGGACCAATTCATGGTGGAGGGAGCCTCTAACCAGCCCAGTTTGGACCAATTAATGGTGGAGGGAGCCTCTAACCACCCCAGTTTGGACCAATTCATGGTGGAGGGAGCCTCTAAAAAACCCAGTTTGGACCAATTCATGGTGGAGGGAGCCTCTAAACAGCCCAGTTTGGGCAAATTCATGGTGGAGGGAGCCTCTAAACAGCCCAGTTTGGGCAAATTCATGGTGGAGGGAGCCTCTAACCAGCCCAGTTTGGACCAATTAATGGTGGAGGGAGCCTCTAACCAGCCCAGTTTGGACCAATTCATGGTGGAGGGAGCCTCTAAACAGCCCAGTTTGGGCAAATTCATGGTGGAAGGAGCCTCTAACCAGCAGAGTTGTGGGAAAGCAGGGTGGAGGGAGCCTCTAACCAGCAGAGTTGGTGGAAATCAGGGTGGAGGGAGCCTCTAACCAGCAGAGTTGGGGGAAATCATGTTGGAGGGAGCCTAGTATTAGCAGAATTGTGCAACGCTTATGGTGGATGAGTATGAGGATGCGGAGGAATTGGAGAGGTTGAGTACAGACATGGAGTTTCATGTTGGGGTGCTTTACACAGGTGGGCACAAAAATGACGGCTCTACCCAGTGGTGGTTCATTTTTATCAAAGTGAGCCGGTCGGCACTCTCAGCTGACAGACGGGTGCGCTTGTCAGTGATGATGCCACCGGCTGCACTGAACACCCTCTCAGATAGGACGCTGGCGGCAGGACAGGACAGCACCTCCAAGGCATATAGGGCAAGTTCAAGCCACAGGTCCAACTTCGACACCCAATACGTGTAGGGCGCAGAGGGGTCGGAGAGGACAGGGCTGTGGTCGGAAAGGTATTCCCGCAACATGCGCCTATACTTCTCACGCCTGGTGACACTAGGACCCTCCGTGGCGGCACTTTGGCGAGGGGGTGCCATCAAGGTGTCCCAGACCTTAGACAGTGTGCCCCTCGTTTGTGTGGACCGGTGAGAACTTGGTTGCCTACTGGAGGAACTGCCCTCCCTGCCGCCACTGTCACATGCTGGAAACATCTCCATCATATTCTGCACCAATTGCCTGTGGCAAGCATTGATGCGATTGGCCCTCCCCTCTACCGGAATAAAAGACGAGATGTTGTTTTTATACCGGGGGTCAAGGATAGCAAAGATCCAGTACTGGTTGTCCTCCATGATTTTGACAATACGCTTGTCGGTTGTAAAGCACCCCAACATGAACTCAGCCATGTCTGCCACAGTGTTAGTTGGCATGACTCCTCTGGCCCCACCGGAAAGTTCAATCTCCATTTCCTCCTCATCCTCCATGTCTACCCATCCGCGCTGCAACAATGGGACGATTCGAAGTTGCCCGGAAGCCTCCTGTATCACCATCACATCATCGGACAACTCTTCTTCCTCCTCCTCCTCCTCCTCCTCCTCCATTAAACGCAGTGAAGCGGACAGATGTGTGGACCTACTCTCCAGCTGTGACGGATCGGATGCTATCCCTAACTCCTCTGTGTGATCTGAGTTATCCCTGATGTCAATCAGGGATTCTCTCAGAACACACAAGAGCGGGATTGTAAGGCTCACCATCGCATCCTCAGAGCTCACCCTCCTTGTGGACTCCTCAAAGACCCGTAGGATGTCACAAAGGTCTCTCATCCATGGCCACTCATGGATGTGAAACTGAGGCAGCTGACTTTGTGGCACCCTAGGGTTTTGTAGCTGGTATTCCATCAAAGGTCTCTGCTGCTCAACCACTCTATTCAACATCTGAAACGTTGAGTTCCAGCGTGTGGGGACGTCGCACAAAAGCCGGTGTTGTGGCACATGCAGGCGTTGCTGGAGAGATTTTAAGCTAGCAGCGGCTACTGTCGACTTGCGAAAGTGGGCGCACATGCGCCGCACTTTCACCAGTAGCTCTGGAACATTGGGGTAGCTCTTTAGGAAACGTTGCACCACTAGGTTGAAGACGTGGGCCAGGCATGGAACATGTTGGAGTCCGGCAAGCTCCAGAGCTGCTACCAGGTTCCGGCCGTTATCACAAACGACCATGCCTGGGCCCAGGTGCAGCGGCTCAAACCATATTGCCGTCTCATCGAGGAGGGCATCCCTCACCTCGGAGGCAGTGTGCTGTCTGTCCCCCAAGCTGATCAGCTTCAGCACAGCCTGCTGACGTCTACCAACGCCAGTGCTGCAACGTTTCCAACTCGTAGCTGGGGTCAATCTAACAGCGGAGGAGGAGGCGGTGGCGGAGGAGGAGGCGGTGGCGGAGGAGGAGGCGGTAGAGGAGGAGGAGGAGGGGGGTGTTCTTCTCGTGTCCCTGCCAGGAATGTTAGGCGGGGAGACGAGGTACACCGGGCCAGTTTGGGAAGCAGTCCCAGCCTCAACTACATTCACCCAGTGTGCCGTCAGTGAAATGTAGCGTCCCTGTCCGCATGCACTTGTCCACGCGTCGGTGGTCAAGTGGACCTTTGTGCAAAGCGCGGAACTAAGGGCCCGCCTGATGTTGAGTGACACGTGCTGGTGCAAGGCGGGGACGGCACACCGGGAGAAGTAGTGACGGCTAGGGACGGCATAGCGAGGTGCCGCAGTTGCCATCAGGTCCAGGAAGGCGGGAGTTTCAACAAGCCGGAACGCCAACATCTCCTGGGCCAGCAGTTTAGCGATGTTGGCGTTCAAGGCTTGCGCGTGTGGGTGGTTAGCAGTGTATTTCTGCCGCCGCTCCAATGTCTGAGAGATGGTGGGTTGTTGTAAAGAAACGCCTGATGGTGCCTTTGATGGTGCAGGAGAAGGAGATAAGACAGGACCAGGGGAGGATGAGGTAGAAGTCAACAAAGTGGCGGAGGCAGATGAAGTGGTGTCCTGGCTCGTCCTCTGGAGTGCATCGCCAGCACAGTCAGCAGTGGCAGTGGCAGAGGCAGAGGCAGTGGCAGTGGCGTGAACGGCAGGCGGCCTTTGTCCTGCCGTTGCTGCCTGCCACTGATTCCAGTGCTTGGATTCCAAATGACGGCGCATTGAAGTGGTGGACAGGTTGCTCTTCTCAGAGCCCCTAATCAATTTCGAGAGGCAAATTGTGCAGACAACACTATATCTGTCCTCGGCGCATTCCTTGAAAAAACTCCACACCTTCGAGAAACGTGCCCTCGAGGTGGGAGTTTTTCGGGGCTGGGTACGAACTGGAACATCTTGGGAGATTCCGGGTGTGGCCTGGCTTCGCCTAAGCTGCTGACCTCTGCCTCTGCCTCTAGCTACCCTTTTTGGTGCTGCACCTGCCTCAACATCCACACTACTTTCCCCGCTTGACATCCCCCCTGTCCAGGTCGGGTCAGTGTCCTCATCATCCACCACTTCCTCTTCCAACTCCTGTCTCATCTCCTCCTCCCGCACAATGCGCCAGTCAACTGGATGCCCTGACGGCAACTGCGTCACATCATCGTCGATGAGGGTGGGTTGCTGGTCATCCACCACCAAATCGAACGGAGATGGAGGAGACTCTAGTGTTTGAGCATCTGGACACAGATGCTCCTCTGTTAGGTTCGTGGAATCGTGACGTGGAGAGGCAGGTTGAGGGACAATGAAAGGAGCGGAGAACAGCTCTGGGGAGCAGGGACAGTTTGGGTTATTGTTCTGTAAAGCTTCGGAATTTTGGGAGGAAGGAAGACAAGACTGTTGGGTAATAGGAGGAGAGGAGGCAGAGTCTGACTGGCTGCTGGACAATGTGCTGTAAGCGTTCTCTGACAGCCATTGCAAGACCTGTTCCTGGTTCTCGGGCCTACTAAGGTTTGTACCCTGCAGTTTAGTTAATGTGGCAAGCAACCCTGGCACTGTGGAGTGGCGCAATGCTTGCTGCCCCACAGGAGTAGGCACGGGACGCCCTGTGGCTTCACTGCTACCTTGCTCCCCAGAACCATTCCCCCGACCTCGCCCACGGCCTCGTCCACGTCCCTTTCCGGGAGCCTTGCGCATTTTGAATTCCTAGTTAGAAATTGGCACTGTATACCAGTAGTAAAAATTGTGGGTGCACGTAACCCCAATATATTCTTTGAATTCCCAGTCAGACACTGGCACTATATGGCAGTAGCAAGAAATGAGGGTATTTGTATTCCCAATATACTCTTTGAATTCCCAGTCAGACAATGGCACTGTATACCAGTAGTAAAAATTGTGGGTGCACGTAACCCCAATATATTCTTTGAATTCCCAGTCAGACACTGGCACTATATGGCAGTAGCAAGAAATGAGGGTATTTGTATTCCCAATATACTCTTTGAATTCCCAGTCAGACAATGGCACTGTATACCAGTAGTAAAAATTGTGGGTGCACGTAACCCCAATATATTCTTTGAATTACCAGTCAGAAACTGGCACTATATGGCAGTAGCAAGAAATGAGGGTATTTATAACCCCAATATATTCTTTGAATTCCCAGTCAGACAATGGCACTGTATACCAGTAGTAAAAATTGTGGGTGCACGTAACCCCAATATATTCTTTGAATTACCAGTCAGAAACTGGCACTATATGGCAGTAGCAAGAAATGAGGGTATTTGTATTCCCAATATACTCTTTGAATTCCCAGTCAGACAATGGCACTGTATACCAGTAGTAAAAATTGTGGGTGCACGTAACCCCAATATATTCTTTGAATTACCAGTCAGAAACTGGCACTATATGGCAGTAGCAAGAAATGAGGGTATTTATAACCCCAATATATTCTTTGAATTCCCAGTCAGACAATGGCACTGTATACCAGTAGTAAAAATTGTGGGTGCACGTAACCCCAATATATTCTTTGAATTACCAGTCAGAAACTGGCACTATATGGCAGTAGCAAGAAATGAGGGTATTTGTATTCCCAATATACTCTTTGAATTCCCAGTCAGACAATGGCACTGTATACCAGTAGTAAAAATTGTGGGTGCACGTAACCCCAATATATTCTTTGAATTACCAGTCAGAAACTGGCACTATATGGCAGTAGCAAGAAATGAGGGTATTTATAACCCCAATATATTCTTTGAATTCCCAGTCAGACAATGGCACTGTATACCAGTAGTAAAAATTGTGGGTGCACGTAACCCCAATATATTCTTTGAATTCCCAGTCAGAAACTGGCACTATATGGCAGTAGCAAGAAATGAGGGTATTTGTATTCCCAATATACTCTTTGAATTCCCAGTCAGACAATGGCACTGTATACCAGTAGTAAAAATTGTGGGTGCACGTAACCCCAATATATTCTTTGAATTACCAGTCAGAAACTGGCACTATATGGCAGTAGCAAGAAATGAGGGTATTTATAACCCCAATATATTCTTTGAATTCCCAGTCAGACAATGGCACTGTATACCAGTAGTAAAAATTGTGGGTGCACGTAACCCCAATATATTCTTTGAATTCCCAGTCAGAAACTGGCACTATATGGCAGTAGCAAGAAATGAGGGTATTTGTATTCCCAATATATTCTTTGAATTCCCAGTCAGACAATGGCACTGTATACCAGTAGTAAAAATTGTGGGTGCACGTAACCCCAATATATTCTTTGAATTACCAGTCAGAAACTGGCACTATATGGCAGTAGCAAGAAATGAGGGTATTTATAACCCCAATATATTCTTTGAATTCCCAGTCAGACAATGGCACTGTATACCAGTAGTAAAAATTGTGGGTGCACGTAACCCCAATATATTCTTTGAATTCCCAGTCAGAAACTGGCACTATATGGCAGTAGCAAGAAATGAGGGTATTTGTATTCCCAATATATTCTTTGAATTCCCAGTCAGACAATGGCACTGTATACCAGTAGTAAAAATTGTGGGTGCACGTAACCCCAATATATTCTTTGAATTACCAGTCAGAAACTGGCACTATATGGCAGTAGCAAGAAATGAGGGTATTTATAACCCCAATATATTCTTTGAATTCCCAGTCAGACAATGGCACTGTATACCAGTAGTAAAAATTGTGGGTGCACGTAACCCCAATATATTCTTTGAATTCCCAGTCAGACACTGGCACTATATGGCAGTAGCAAGAAATGAGGGTATTTGTATTCCCAATATACTCTTTGAATTCCCAGTCAGACAATGGCACTGTATACCAGTAGTAAAAATTGTGGGTGCACGTAACCCCAATATATTCTTTGAATTACCAGTCAGAAACTGGCACTATATGGCAGTAGCAAGAAATGAGGGTATTTATAACCCCAATATATTCTTTGAATTCCCAGTCAGACAATGGCACTGTATACCAGTAGTAAAAATTGTGGGTGCACGTAACCCCAATATATTCTTTGAATTACCAGTCAGAAACTGGCACTATATGGCAGTAGCAAGAAATGAGGGTATTTGTATTCCCAATATACTCTTTGAATTCCCAGTCAGACAATGGCACTGTATACCAGTAGTAAAAATTGTGGGTGCACGTAACCCCAATATATTCTTTGAATTACCAGTCAGAAACTGGCACTATATGGCAGTAGCAAGAAATGAGGGTATTTATAACCCCAATATATTCTTTGAATTCCCAGTTAGACAATGGCACTGTATACCAGTAGTAAAAATTGTGGGTGCACGTAACCCCAATATATTCTTTGAATTCCCAGTCAGAAACTGGCACTATATGGCAGTAGCAAGAAATGAGGGTATTTGTATTCCCAATATACTCTTTGAATTCCCAGTCAGACAATGGCACTGTATACCAGTAGTAAAAATTGTGGGTGCACGTAACCCCAATATATTCTTTGAATTACCAGTCAGAAACTGGCACTATATGGCAGTAGCAAGAAATGAGGGTATTTATAACCCCAATATATTCTTTGAATTCCCAGTCAGACAATGGCACTGTATACCAGTAGTAAAAATTGTGGGTGCACGTAACCCCAATATATTCTTTGAATTCCCAGTCAGAAACTGGCACTATATGGCAGTAGCAAGAAATGAGGGTATTTGTATTCCCAATATATTCTTTGAATTCCCAGTCAGACAATGGCACTGTATACCAGTAGTAAAAATTGTGGGTGCACGTAACCCCAATATATTCTTTGAATTACCAGTCAGAAACTGGCACTATATGGCAGTAGCAAGAAATGAGGGTATTTATAACCCCAATATATTCTTTGAATTCCCAGTCAGACAATGGCACTGTATACCAGTAGTAAAAATTGTGGGTGCACGTAACCCCAATATATTCTTTGAATTCCCAGTCAGAAACTGGCACTATATGGCAGTAGCAAGAAATGAGGGTATTTGTATTCCCAATATACTCTTTGAATTCCCAGTCAGACAATGGCACTGTATACCAGTAGTAAAAATTGTGGGTGCACGTAACCCCAATATATTCTTTGAATTACCAGTCAGAAACTGGCACTATATGGCAGTAGCAAGAAATGAGGGTATTTGTATTCCCAATATATTCTTTGAATTCCCAGTCAGACAATGGCACTGTATACCAGTAGTAAAAATTGTGGGTGTATATAGCCCCAATTCTATTGCTAGGGGACTTGCAGGGTATTTCTGGGGTGAAGGTGGGGGGGCACACCGTTGGAACGGGTATCGGGGTATATATCGGGTATACGGGAATACACTGACAGTGTATTCCATTCAGGATCCTGGGAAAGCTGGGTTGCGGCGATTGAGCCCGTCAGTGCCACGTTACACTGACAAGCTTCTCCCTGGAATTTAGCTCTTACAAGAGCTGTTGGTTGTCTTCTCCTTCCTATCCTAGCCTGTCCCTGCCTACCCAGAATCTAAGCCCTAGCTAGCTGGACGGAAACCTCCGTCCTCGGTGAATTGCAAGCTCAGAATGACGCGAAGCTGGGCGGCGCTGTTCTTTTAAATTAGAGGTCACATGTTTTCGGCAGCCAATGGGTTTTGCCTACTTTTTTCAACGTCACCGGTGTCGTAGTTCCTGTCCCACCTACCCTGCGCTGTTATTGGAGCAAAAAAGGCGCCAGGGAAGGTGGGAGGGGAATCGAGTAATGGCGCACTTTACCACGCGGTGTTCGATTCGATTCGAACATGCCGAACAGCCTAATATCCGATCGAACATGAGTTCGATAGAACACTGTTCGCTCATCTCTAGATCCTATCATTAAACACAATTTTTTGTGACTAACATGTAGGAATAGCCTTAAGAAAGGCTATTCTTCTCCTACCTTTAGATGTCTTCTCTGTGCCGCCATTCATTAGAAATCCTGGTTTTCGTCAGTATGAAAATGAGTTCTCTCACAGCACTGGGGTCCCCAATGCTGCGAGAGAACTCTCCAGTGCTGCCTCCATCTTCTTCAGGAACGGCCTCTTCACGCATCTTCTTCCAGCGCTGGGGGTCAAACTTTTAGGCCTCGGGCAGAGCCGACTGCGCATGCCCGTGGCCACAAGAAAAATGGCCTCCATTACTGATTTAAGACCTTCTTATTTAAGACTTCCATTATAAACAACAAAACTGAGCTGATCAACATCAATAATAAATTAAGCAAAACTAAAAAAACAGAAAAGTATCCAACACTAAATAAAAAAGAACTACAGGTTAATATCAACTATAGCTAGTGATTTATTATTATTTATAATTTTAAGGTCACAATTGGACATCTGCTTTTCAGCACTTGAAACATAAAAACTGACATAAAGTCAAAAAGAGTCAAATAGTTTGCTTACATGAGATCAGCTGATTCAGAGATCTTTTGTGGGTATAAGGCGACTCACTACAGGTGATACATTATGATATTGGATGTAGTGTGTCTGAAGCGATTTTAACAAAAGTTGAATTCTGATGTACAGGAATTAGAGTATCTCCAGTATCGCATGTCTTGGGAAGTTCCCAGTATGCAGTAGCTAGTGTTTACCAAAAACTGTTCAAAGAAGGTCAGTTGGTGAAAGGTTCATTAGCGACCAAGACTCACTGATGCATGTGAGGAGCAAAGTCAAGTCTGTTTTTTCCAGTCCCTCAGTAGCAACTACAGCATAAATTACTGAAAATATTAATGTGGGCTATAATAAAAAGGTCTCAGAACACAATGTGCTTTGTAACTTCCTGCTGAAGGTACAGAGTGGCCATATACCAATCAGAGTGTCCATGCTAACCCCCTACCACCTACCCAAACATTGTTGCAGACGATCACACCTCTTCATTCGCTATTCTCAGGAATGGTTAGAATAACATATAAGTGAGTTCAAGGACCTCCAGAATTTCCCTGATCTCAGTCAAACTGAACATCTGTGGAATGTGCTGGGGCAGTTCTGCCTCAGTCCTTGCAGGATTTATAGATCTGCTAACACCTTAATATCATATACCACAGAACACTTTCAGAAGTCTTGTAAACTCCATGTTTTGACAAGTCAGAGCTGTTGTAGTATGTGTAAACACTATATAAACAAAAATTGGGACTTCCCTCTGAGGCTAGGTTCTTTAGTGTTCCCTGTGCTTTGGAGGACCAGAACAACAGACATGTAGACCTCTAAAATACTGGTTATAGATGGACTATAATGGGATCCAATGAGTTCCCATTGTTTTTAAACTGAAAGTGGAGGATTAAATGCTGTGTGTGCAGGACTTTTTTGTCCACCAATTTCAGACATTGCAGCAGTCTCTCATAATGGGTTGTTTTTTTTCTACTTTGTTGACCAAATGTATAGCTTGAAGGGATATTGTTGTTAATCTAAAAAAAAAACATTCATTGCTTAAAGGGATCCTATCACTGAAACTCATTTTTCTCTGCCTATCACGTAGGAATAGCCTTAAGAAAAGCTATTCTTCTCCTACCTTTAGATGTCTTCTCCGGGTCACCGTTCGGCTAAAATCCTGTTTTTCACCGGTATGCAAATGAGTTCTCTGGCAGCACTGGGGGTGGACCTCAGCACTCAAACATCACTGGGGCATCCCCAATGCTGCGAGAGAACTCTCAAGGGCTGCTTCCATCTTCTTCAGGAACAGGGTCTTCTTCGCATCGTCTTCCAGGGGTTGGCTTCAAACTTCTAGGCCTCGGGCCTAGGACAAAGCCGACTCTGCATGCCCATGGCCACAAGAAAAATGGCCACTTACACAGTATTGTAGGCCCGCCCCCAGTGTTAAGAGATAACTCATTTGCATATTGGCGAAAAACGGGATTTTAACCAAACGGCGGCCCGGAGAAGACATCTAAAGGCTATTCCTACGTGATAGCAGAAAAAATTGAGTTTAAAATATAGGATCCTTTTAAGCATTTCCCCCTATGCGCAACTATGCATTTATACATACACAGTAGTGCAGCCTCTTCTAATCAAAATAAAACAATCTCCCTTATTTCAGTGCTGTGTTTTGTACTTATTAAAAGTATGGAAAATCTTTAACTTGACTACTGCATTTGTGCGCACTGATCCCCAACCTCCATGGTCCTTTTGAGGTCAAGATCTTGAAGGACATTATTGTCCCTTATTTCAGTGTCTTTTTTGATGTGTTTACCCAGTTTAGTCTAGTCTACACTAATTTTGAAAAAGAAATCTTGTTATTTAAATAACCCCAGGCTGATGCATCTATAGAAATTGTCAGTTTTGTCTTGCATGTGAAAGACTTTACTCTTGTCAGATTGCCTTTTCTTAGCCACCAAAGCAGACTCCACCTTTTCTGATAACTGAGATTCATCAGTGTCTGAAGATGTATAGTGTTGTGATTCCAAGCTGTTAGAAGTCTTTGCTGAGGAAACCTCTGGACCCTTGTCTTAGTAGTCTCAGGACCCAAACACCTGTAGTTATCTTGTTCCATGCCTTACAAAGTTGCTTAGTCTTCCTCCCACCAGAACAGGGGGAATTCTAGCATTAGATATACTGCTTTAAATCTACTACCAAAAATTATTATTATTATTTTTTTTAATCAGGATTTCCATTCTCATTCTATAATGGAATCTAATATCTGGTGTCTTGGGAAAACACAAGCTTTCGTTTTTGGTTAGTGTCCTGGGCTATAGCTTTGTCTTTCTTAGATTCCATAATTCTTTTTACCTCTTTCACTAAAGTTTCCTCAAAAAGGAAATTATCCTCTGATATAAAGGCCCCAGAGTCAGAAGAGTCTATATCATCTGAATCAGAACTAGACGGTGAAAATGGCAAATTAAGAGATTTTTCTTTTCTTTACTGCAGAGGTAGATTTATTAGCCTCAAGCTAAAAAACTTTATAGCTTGCTGTTTCAACCTTAAGTCATCATCACCGACATCATCCCCATTATCAGAATGAGTGCCATCTTCACAGATATTAGTAACATAACCTTCTGGCAAAGGTTTGACACAAACAATACAACAGCTAACTTTATGTCCTCTTTTTTCTTTTTGATGAAAAAAAGTGTTCATTAAATCGATCCTGCTTATCCAAGTATAAGAAAAAAGCTTCTGAGGATCAGTCATCAGGCAGAAGTTGCTGGCAGTGCAGACATAGCATTTCATAGCATAGCATAGACTAATTTTTCTGTCAAACCAGTGCAAAGATGCATCTACCTTGTGTCAGTTGCTGCACTGGGTTCCCATCCATCACAGAATAGAATATAAAATCATCACACTCTCCCAAAATCCTTCCATAGTGCTGTACCTCCCTACATCTCCTCCATCGTCACTGTCTACTGCTCTAACCGTCCTCTCCATTCTGCCAGTAACCTTAGACTTGTATCTGCTGTCATCTGAACCTCCCACTCCCAGCGGTAAGACTTTTCTCGAGCTGCACTGGTGCTCTGGAACACTTTTCCACGGACAATCAGATTAATACCCAACTACGACAGCTTCAAAAATACCCTAAAATTGCATCTGACCTGATCACATTGGTAGTGTCCGCTCCTAGTGGCCGCTCAAAATCTGGCACGGACATTAGGAGCGGACACTAGCTGTGTCCGTGACACCTGTCATTTATTTAAATGGGCATCGGGTGTGTTCTTTTGCACTCCGTGCCCTTCCTTCCCTGTCCGCAAGTGAAGATGTCCGACTTCTCAAGCGGACAGAAGAACCCTACATGTCGGGTTTTTCAAATTTTCCACTAGCACTCCATGCACTTAGTACCTGTATATTTACAGATTCCGGCTAGTGACAGGCTCATGCCAATTCAGTTATATGACCTTATTTATTAAACCCGTGGACCATTGTACTAAACCTGCCCTCTTACCTTACCTGCCCGTGTTTCCCTATTTATTCATAGATAGAAAACACTTGTGAACAGGGTCCTCACTCCTATTGTTTGATATGTTAGTTATAAGGCACATTATTATGTCACATACTGTTTGTTCATGTACGGTCTGATTTGTTAAGTGCCGCAGAATATGTTGACGCACATATAAAGGTATTATTATTAATAACTTTGTTATTAAAAACTGCAGCAAAATGTGCAAGAAAAACGTGCATTTCCACATCATGGGGCCTGAGCCTTAAAATCCCTTCCAAAAACCACAATATGATAGTTAGAGTTACAGTATTTTTATGTATATTACTGAAGAAGAGTAACGGTTACAGATAAGAGTATCCCTCAGTCATGTATATCCTGGTACATTGTTTGCTAGTTGTTATAAATGTTTGCTAGTTGTTATAAATGTTTACAGTTATTAATATAATGAATTACATTCATTCAGCTGAAAATACTACAGCTTTGTTTTACCACCAAGACTTTTCACCTTCATTTATTAGAAATATAAAAAATATGAATATGTCTTACATATTACTGCAAATCATCATTAGGGCATTATTTGCACAGTATCAGACTCCCTAGTGCTTTCTACTAAATCTTGGCGAATTTTAATTATGTAGATCTATCGCCAATGCTTCACAGATAAGAACATCCATTATTATATATTGTAAGGTATTTAAAGACTTGAACAGATCTTATCTTGGAATTCTCTTCTGCACTAAATGTGGGGAGAGAATGGGTTTTAGAAAGCTAGACCAGATCTTCTGGTATCTTCCTATGACAGGACTCATTTTGGCATAAATTCATAAATCTTCCAATTTCTATTAGCAATCCTGCAATGTACTTGGCCAGCATGAGATAAAATAATTAGTCTACAAAGATGGGTAATTATTATAATTTGGCCTTTTGCTTCAATTGATGTTGTTTATAGAACATGATTCAGACGTATTTCAGAGGGATGTTTGTTTCTATTCTGCTGACATTCGAACATGTTTGTATCTATCAACAAAATGTAACTACACAAGGATAAAAAATAAAACGAGTTTTGCTTGTGCTTTCTAAATGGTTGTAATTGTATATACATTAATTAGAGGAAGATATGTTGCCATGTATACATAGATGTAAATGTAGAATAACTGAGATTTTTAGATTTTTCTGATGGAGGGAATGGCTGCCAGCTAGGTATTCCCTTCAGTGACTGCAAATGTAGTATTACAAGTCAGCCATTCATTTAAATGGTTGTCCATGTAATTATAGGACGGTTGGGTTCGCCACTTTTAAAGGGTAGCTTGTCCTTCTTTTGTGATGACCTAATAAGATATTATCTCTTAATAATATATTTAACTTTAATCCCTTGGTATCACAGGCAGACTTGACCTTTAGGACACTTTCATCTCTGTCATCTAAAACCCATAAAGCTTTAATTTATTTATTTTGGTAGCCACTTGAGTATTGGCGTAGCTGTATTTTTCAGTGGCACCATTATAGGCTAAATTTTTTATTAACTTTTTCAAAGAGGGAATGGGGAAAAAATAAAATTCTACAATTTTTACACAGTTTTCAACATAAGAATAATTGACATGATATAGGTCTTATCCAGTTTGTAATATTGATGGCCGTAACCCGATCTGGGACTGGACAGCTCCTGGTAATATTTACTTGCTGGGAGCCACACTGCAGTATTGACTTTAGTAAATGCAATGTTTCTCCATTGACTTCTATGAAGGGAGTGAACAATATGACTTCTGGCATGAAAACATTACCAGGAGAAAATGATCTGTGGAGGTTCCAGATGTCGGACGCTCACAAGTCTAATATTGATGACCTATCATAAGGATGGGTCTACAATATTACATATTGATACCTCCTTTAATTTAATTCTGCAGATCAGTGTGATTATGGCACTACCAAATGTTTATTTTTACGCTATAAAGAAAAACACTTTAAAAAGGTTGCATAAGAAAAATCAGTAATTCTGTTAATTTATGATTTTCACATTGTTGATTAAATAATATGACTAAAATTATGTAATTTTATAGCTGGGGTTGATATGGATGTGGCAATACCAATTTTGTGGATTTTTTAGTATTAGTGTTATGTTTTAGATTTAGTGTATTACTATTATTTTTGTTTTTATGAAATCTTCATGGCTAATCCTCAGTTTGAACCAGTGAGCTTTCGCTTGGGAAAAATCCTAATAACATTCTGAGCTATTAGGGAATGTTAGAACAGGTTGTAATTTGTAATATAGAAGAAGAAAAAGATTTCCACCACCAGGAGCAAAACAGTAACATGACAAGAATCTGCATAACCAATCATATGCTAAATAGTTGCAAGTCAAATTTATGTATGAGATAGCAAAGATGTCTATAAAATTATGGCAGTCTCATGTTCAAACCTATAGTGTGTGGTGAGATAGGGAGCCTGAAAGTCAAAAGTTCAAAACATTGTGACCCTTTTGCTTGTCAGTCTATATGTCAAGAGTCAGGAAGGGTTAAATCTACTAATCAAAAACTAAGTTGAGTGACTTGTTTACTAACCTTTCTGTATACTCTTTTGTAACATAAAATCTTTTGGAGAGTAATGTGGCAGGCAAGGATTGAATTGAAAAATAAAATGAATTCAATGTTACTGATGTGTATGATCTCTACTTGCTGCTTTACAGGATTTTCAAATGTTGCATATTTGGCTCAAAAACTCTGTGTCATAATGGATTCTTTCCCAAAGTTATTTAATGCAGATTTGATGGGATTTGTATCATCTGTAAATGGTAGGTATTGCAAAGTGCAAACTATATTTTCAGCTTGTTACATAGTCTGTTTTTATAACGTATTGAAATATTTAATCATTATTTTTTCCTTTGCACATTTATTTTAAGGAAAAAAAATTGGATTCTCAGTACAAAAGCTCAACAATCTCCTTAATGAGGCCAGCCAGACTCTCAAATATCTGTATAAATGCCACATGGAGAGCCAAGGTAATTGATGATTTACATATTTTTCGTTCTAACGTAGTAATCTAGCCTGATTTTCTGTAATCCGGAAAACAGCAAATTAAATAAACCATAAAATAGATTTTCAAAATAATGATGCTGCTTTGATGTCTAATATGTATTCTGTCATAGACAGGAATTAGACTTTGGTTTACATTTCATAGTGTAGTAGAGTACAGTGGGCACTGTTTATATGTGAACTCACTGTGTATAGCAGAGCTAAGTAGCCTAAACAAGAAAGATAAAATTAAGTTTTATGAGTCGGGTGTCTTCATTTGATAAGCCCTTTAAAGCAAATAGACAGTAGACACTCATTAAAGGTCTCATTGAAGTTTCTGCAAACAAGGTATATCAACTTTAGTGGCTGCAGTAGTGTAAATGCAATATTACACAGCAGCCATTTAGTTAACCCTTTCGCTGCCAGGCACGTACACTGTACATGCTCCCAAGGTGGCACTTCAGTAGCCGAGGACGTACTTAGTACGTCCTCCCTACTAATGCCGATATCTCTGGACTGCATCAACACATCTTGATGCTTTAAAATTCATTTTAAAGAAGAGACTCTCATCTTTAAAATGATACCAGGGACTTGATGATTTTACTTACAGTCTTGGAGCCATTCACTGTTGAAAACACTATTTGGCATTGAGATCCAACTGCAGATCTCAATTCCTTACAGCGTTTCAACAGTGAATTTCTCCAAAACTGTACATCCAATCATCGAGTTCTTGATATAATTTTAAAGATGAGATTCTCCTCTTTAAAATGCAATTGAAAGCATCAAGATATGTTGATGCAGTCCAAAGATATAGAGCTCCAAATTGTCCCCCCTCCTGTCTAAGCAAGCAATTTGCGATCTAACAAGAAAGGAAGAGGGACACGGAGCAGCCCAGCAGAGAGAGAGAGACACACACAGAAACGATCTCTCTCTCTGCATAACTTATATGTGACAGCAGGAGGGGGGTGGCAGGGACTCTATTGTCCCTATTAACCCTTCTCCTGCCAATCAGAGCGTATACTATACATTTGTCTCTGATTGTCACATACAGTTATAATGTAATTCCCCCCTGAGCTTTTCTAGTGGGGGTATTCTTATGTTATGCCTCCTGAACATAACCAGGAAGTTTGTTGGCACTGTGACCCAGACGTTTACCATTGTCCAGGTCGCAAGCCAAAAAAAAAAAAGTCGCACCAAACACTTACACAACATACACATAAAGTCGCAAATACAGTTTACATTTCACCCAATCCCTGTCCTGTCTATACCTCAGCTTTCTACAGTAAAATACGTCTCTAGTGATATCCGTTACACACTAAAATAATAGTAATAACGATTATCACTAGAGATGAACGTATACATTGCTAAAATTATTATAGGGGGATGGAAAATAACATTTTTATGTAAAGTCCTATTTAATTTGCATGCACAAAATGGGATGGTGTATTTCTGAGATTTTGGCGATTCTTTAACACCCGCCCCTGTAAATATATACATGTGTGGTATGTATGAACTCCTCACATATTGCAGTTTTATGGACAGTACATTATTAGAGATGAGCGAACACTAAAATGTTCGAGGTTCGAAATTCGATTCGAACAGCCGCTCACTGTTCGAGTGTTCGAATGGGTTTCGAACCCCATTATAGTCTATGGGGAACATAAACTCGTTAAGGGGGAAACCCAAATTCGTGTCTGGAGGGTCACCAAGTCCACTATGACACCCCAGGAAATGATACCAACACCCTGGAATGACACTGGGACAGCAGGGGAAGCATGTCTGGGGGCATAAAAGTCACTTTATTTCATGGAAATCCCTGTCAGTTTGCGATTTTCGCAAGCTAACTTTTCCCCATAGAAATGCATTGGCCAGTGCTGATTGGCCAGAGTACGGAACTCGACCAATCAGCGCTGGCTCTGCTGGAGGAGGCGGAGTCTAAGATAGCTCCACACCAGTCTCCATTCAGGTCCGACCTTAGACTCCGCCTCCTCCGGCAGAGCCAGCGCTGATTGGCCGAAGGCTGGCCAATGCATTCCTATGCGAATGCAGACTTAGCAGTGCTGAGTCAGTTTTGCTCAACTACACATCTGATGCACACTCGGCACTGCTACATCAGATGTAGCAATCTGATGTAGCAGAGCCGAGGGTGCACTAGAACCCCTGTGCAAACTCAGTTCACGCTAATAGAATGCATTGGCCAGCGCTGATTGGCCAATGCATTCTATTAGCCCGATGAAGTAGAGCTGAATGTGTGTGCTAAGCACACACATTCAGCACTGCTTCATCAAGCCAATACAATGCATTAGCCAGTGCTGATTGGCCAGAGTACGGAATTCGGCCAATCAGCGCTGGCTCTGCTGGAGGAGGCGGAGTCTAAGATCGCTCCACACCAGTCTCCATTCAGGTCCGACCTTAGACTCCGCCTCCTCCGGCAGAGCCAGCGCTGATTGGCCGAAGGCTGGCCAATGCATTCCTATGCGAATGCAGACTTAGCAGTGCTGAGTCAGTTTTGCTCAACTACACATCTGATGCACACTCGGCACTGCTACATCAGATGTAGCAATCTGATGTAGCAGAGCCGAGGGTGCACTAGAACCCCTGTGCAAACTCAGTTCACGCTAATAGAATGCATTGGCCAGCGCTGATTGGCCAATGCATTCTATTAGCCCGATGAAGTAGAGCTGAATGTGTGTGCTAAGCACACACATTCAGCACTGCTTCATCAAGCCAATACAATGCATTAGCCAGTGCTGATTGGCCAGAGTACGGAATTCGGCCAATCAGCGCTGGCTCTGCTGGAGGAGGCGGAGTCTAAGATCGCTCCACACCAGTCTCCATTCAGGTCCGACCTTAGACTCCGCCTCCTCCGGCAGAGCCAGCGCTGATTGGCCGAAGGCTGGCCAATGCATTCCTATGCGAATGCAGACTTAGCAGTGCTGAGTCAGTTTTGCTCAACTACACATCTGATGCACACTCGGCACTGCTACATCAGATGTAGCAATCTGATGTAGCAGAGCCGAGGGTGCACTAGAACCCCTGTGCAAACTCAGTTCACGCTAATAGAATGCATTGGCCAGCGCTGATTGGCCAATGCATTCTATTAGCCCGATGAAGTAGAGCTGAATGTGTGTGCTAAGCACACACATTCAGCACTGCTTCATCAAGCCAATACAATGCATTAGCCAGTGCTGATTGGCCAGAGTACGGAATTCGGCCAATCAGCGCTGGCTCTGCTGGAGGAGGCGGAGTCTAAGGTCGGACCTGAATGGAGACTGGTGTGGAGCGATCTTAGACTCCGCCTCCTCCAGCAGAGCCAGCGCTGATTGGCCGAATTCCGTACTCTGGCCAATCAGCACTGGCTAATGCATTGTATTGGCGTGATGAAGCAGTGCTGAATGTGTGTGCTTAGCACACACATTCAGCTCTACTTCATCGGGCTAATAGAATGCATTGGCCAATCAGCGCTGGCCAATGCATTCTATTAGCGTGAACTGAGTTTGCACAGGGGTTCTAGTGCACCCTCGGCTCTGCTACATCAGATTGCTACATCTGATGTAGCAGTGCCGAGTGTGCATCAGATGTGTAGTTGAGCAAAACTGACTCAGCACTGCTAAGTCTCTGCATTCGCATAGGAATGCATTGGCCAGCCTTCGGCCAATCAGCGCTGGCTCTGCCGGAGGAGGCGGAGTCTAAGGTCGGACCTGAATGGAGACTGGTGTGGAGCGATCTTAGACTCCGCCTCCTCCAGCAGAGCCAGCGCTGATTGGTCGAGTTCCGTACTCTGGCCAATCAGCGCTGGCCAATGCATTCTATTAGCCCGATGAAGTAGAGCTGAATGTGTGTGCTTAGCACACACATTCAGCTCTACTTCATCAGGCTAATAGAATACATTGGCCAATCAGCGCTGGCCAATGCATTCTATTAGCTTGATGAAGCAGAGTGTGCACAAGGGTTCAAGCGCACCCTCGGCTCTGATGTAGCAGAGCTGAGGGTGCACAAGGGTTCAAGTGCACCCTCGGCTCTCCTACATCAGAGCCGAGGGTGCGCTTGAACCCTTGTGCAGCCTCGGCTCTGCTACATCAGAGCCGAGGGTGCGCTTGAACCCTTGTGCACACTCTGCTTCATCAAGCTAATAGAATGCATTGGCCAGCACTGATTGGCCAGAGTACGGAATTCGGCCAATCAGCGCTGGCCAATGCATCCCTATGGGAAAAAGTTTATCTCACAAAAATCACAATTACACACCCGATAGAGCCCCAAAAAGTTATTTTTAATAACATTCCCCCCTAAATAAAGGTTATCCCTAGCTATCCCTGCCTGTACAGCTATCCCTGTCTCATAGTCACAAAGTTCACATTCTCATATGACCCGGATTTGAAATCCACTATTCGTCTAAAATGGAGGTCACCTGATTTCGGCAGCCAATGACTTTTTCCAATTTTTTTCAATGCCCCCAGTGTCGTAGTTCCTGTCCCACCTCCCCTGCGCTGTTATTGGTGCAAAAAAGGCGCCAGGGAAGGTGGGAGGGGAATCGAATTTTGGCGCACTTTACCACGTGGTGTTCGATTCGATTCGAACATGGCGAACACCCTGATATCCGATCGAACATGTGTTCGATAGAACACTGTTCGCTCATCTCTATACATTATGTTTGCAGAAAGGGATTTCTTGAGCTGCACTTTAGTGGCAAATTTGAATTTTTGCGCAATTTTTGCTAGCAATCTCTGTGTGCGGCAAAGTTGAATGAAGGTGGTTGTATATATAAACTATTAAATTGTGTTTTTATATACGGTATGCTGTGTACTCTGAAAAAATTTAGATTTTGGTATCACAGTCACAGTTTGGTAGGTGCAATATAGCTTTTTAACATATTAGTGAACAACAGCAAAATCCTGCTTGTCTTCTGTATTCGTGTTTTTGGGAGTCCGAGCTCTTGTTGTAGTTGATGTTTGCGGTACATATAGTATATATACACATTGTATACACCATAAGCTATTATTTTAAAAGTATTTTGTATATGAATGTGAGATTGAACATGAGTTTTAGGTGCAAATATGTGTTTTAGCGTATTTTTTCAAAAAATTATTTGTGTTGGTTGCAAAGTTGCATGAAGGTGGATGTGGCTATCGATGACCCATTAAGACATTTGTAATCTTCAGATTGTCTACTTTCAAAAAATATATAGGGTTTAGGGGTTCACTTACTTTTCATGGTGTGTAATCCCTACATTTTATAGGATGATTTTTTAACATTTCCAGCTTCAAAGCAGAATTTTGTTCCTTCCAGTTCTAGCAATTTTCTGAAGACACGTGCATGTGGGTTCAGGCCATAGTGATATGTATGAACTCTGCACATGTTGAACTCTTATTTTTAGGAGGTTTGGTGCATTTAATTTTTTTGTTTGGTTTCCGCTTTTAGCAACTAATCTACATTTATTTGCATTTTTTCATAAAACATTCACTTTAAATCAAAATTGCATGAAGGTGCCTGTTCGTATACAGTACCAAGTGGCATTCTGACAATGCTGCAGGTGTCTACTTTAAGAAAATATATATTTTTCGGACTATAAGACGCACCTAGGTTTTAGAGGAGGAAAATAGGGGAAAAAAATTTTGAAGCAAAAAATGGTAAAATATTTAATATATGGGAGTTGTAGTTTTGCAACAGCTGCAAGGCCACATTGACAGGTGACCCTGCAGCTGTACGGGGATGCATAGAGTGTTTTTTTTTTGCGGGGCCAGAAGTACTTTTTAGTTATACCATTTTGGGGAATATCTATTTCTTAGATCACCTTTTATTGAAAAAAAAAAACGGTGGTTTATGATATATGATTTTCTACTTTTATATATATATATATATATTCTAGGGACAGGAGGTGATTTAGAACTTTTATTTATTTCATATTTTTATTATATATTTTTAAAGCTTTTTTTTTTTTTTTTTTACTATTTTATTCCCCCCGGGGGCTTGAACCTGCGGTCGCTTGATTGCAAGTCCCATAGACGGCAATACAACTGTATTGCCGTCTATGGGACATTCTGTCTATTAGTATTACGGCTGGTCATAGAGACCAGCCGCAATACTAATACAGCAGTGACAGGCCTGGGAGCCTCATTAGGCTCCCGGCTGTCACCCGAACAGGTCGGCTCCTGCGATATCGTCGCGCAGGAGCCGGCCTGCAACTTTACAGGTACGGGGCCGGTGGGGACCGGCCCCGGGGGAGAAGGGGCCACCGATACTGACCCGGCATCCGCTGTACTAGAGAGGCGGATGCCGGGGAGGGATAGACGCCAGGGCCTGAGACATCGCTGCCCTGCCCTGCATGAAGCCAGCGGCGGGGGGACGGAGGAGCGGAATAGCATCACTCCTCCCGCTGCTGGCTTCATGCAGGGCAGAGGAGCGCAGCGATGTCGCAGGCCCCGGCACCTGTAATGGCGTCTATCACTTGCCGGCTTCCGCCTCTCTATTACAGCGGATGCCAGGCGCCACATTCGTACTATAAGACGCACCCTTCTTTTCCCCCAAATTTTGGGGAAAAAAAGTGCGTCTCATAGTCCGAAAAATACGGTAGGTATGGGGGGGTTGGATGCTTTTTTAATGTTGCAATTTAGGTTTGATTTGTCCATCTCAAAACTGTGAAAATTGCTCTGGCTACTGGAGGTGCAAAATTTCCAGAGACCCTTGGCAGCGAAAAGGTTAATACATGGATGGCGTGGGTCCACCAGAACATGGGCTACTCTTGTAGTACAGCTCCTTATTCTAGCTAACAGAAAGGTTTCTGAACAGGGAATGCACTAATAACATATATGAGACAAGGATTGACTTCATTTGACAAGCCCTTTAAGGCAAATAGAAGGCCCATGGATTATATGTAATTTTGAAACCATATAATTTCTCATTACTTTACAATGGTATTCTCAAAATCACATTCATACCTCATTCACCCATTTGCAAAATCATTACTTGCAAATAATCTAGTCACAGTCTCAAAGACCCCTAAACAATACTATAAACACCATGGTGCAACCACAGTGAAGGACATCATTACTACACACAATGGAGGGCATTAAGTTGTTTTCAAATGTAACCTATTGACCTGATTTCATTTTCTGTCTCCTTCCATTAAGTTGTTTTTAAATGGAATCATTTTAGGAGTCTAGCTAAACCGAGATTGGGGTACTAATGACGCTAATGCCCGCTTAGTGATTTAGATTTAAATAGAGATGAGCGAACAGTGTTCTATCGAACTCATGTTCGATCAGATATTAGGCTGTTCGGCATGTTCGAATCGAATCGAACACCGCGTGGTAAAGTGCGCCATTACTCGATTCCCCTCCCACCTTCCCTGGCGCCTTTTTTGCTCCAATAACAGCGCAGGGTAGGTGGGACAGGAACTACGACACCGGTGACGTTGAAAAAAGTAGGCAAAACCCATTGGCTGCCGAAAACATGTGACCTCTAATTTAAAAGAACAGCGACGCCCAGCTTCGCGTCATTCTGAGCTTGCAATTCACCGAGGACGGAGGTTTCCGTCCAGCTAGCTAGGGCTTAGATTCTGGGTAGGCAGGGACAGGCTAGGATAGGAAGGAGAAGACAACCAACAGCTCTTGTAAGAGCTAAATTCCAGGGAGAAGCTTGTCAGTGTAACGTGGCACTGACGGGCTCAATCGCCGCAACCCAGCTTTCCCAGGATCCTGAATGGAATACACTGTCAGTGTATTCCCGTATACCCGATATATACCCCGATACCCGTTCCAACGGTGTGCCCCCCCACCTTCACCCCAGAAATACCCTGCAAGTCCCCTAGCAATAGAATTGGGGCTATATACACCCACAATTTTTACTACTGGTATACAGTGCCATTGTCTGACTGGGAATTCAAAGAATATATTGGGAATACAAATACCCTCATTTCTTGCTACTGCCATATAGTGCCAGTGTCTGACTGGGAATTCAAAGAATATATTGGGGTTACGTGCACCCACAATTTTTACTACTGGTATACAGTGCCATTGTCTGACTGGGAATTCAAAGAGTATATTGGGAATACAAATACCCTCATTTCTTGCTACTGCCATATAGTGCCAGTTTCTGACTGGGAATTCAAAGAATATATTGGGGTTACGTGCACCCACAATTTTTACTACTGGTATACAGTGCCATTGTCTGACTGGGAATTCAAAGAATATATTGGGGTTATAAATACCCTCATTTCTTGCTACTGCCATATAGTGCCAGTTTCTGACTGGTAATTCAAAGAATATATTGGGGTTACGTGCACCCACAATTTTTACTACTGGTATACAGTGCCATTGTCTGACTGGGAATTCAAAGAGTATATTGGGAATACAAATACCCTCATTTCTTGCTACTGCCATATAGTGCCAGTGTCTGACTGGGAATTCAAAGAATATATTGGGGTTACGTGCACCCACAATTTTTACTACTGGTATACAGTGCCATTGTCTGACTGGGAATTCAAAGAGTATATTGGGAATACAAATACCCTCATTTCTTGCTACTGCCATATAGTGCCAGTTTCTGACTGGGAATTCAAAGAATATATTGGGGTTACGTGCACCCACAATTTTTACTACTGGTATACAGTGCCATTGTCTGACTGGGAATTCAAAGAGTATATTGGGAATACAAATACCCTCATTTCTTGCTACTGCCATATAGTGCCAGTTTCTGACTGGGAATTCAAAGAATATATTGGGGTTACGTGCACCCACAATTTTTACTACTGGTATACAGTGCCATTGTCTGACTGGGAATTCAAAGAATATATTGGGGTTATAAATACCCTCATTTCTTGCTACTGCCATATAGTGCCAGTTTCTGACTGGGAATTCAAAGAATATATTGGGGTTACGTGCACCCACAATTTTTACTACTGGTATACAGTGCCATTGTCTGACTGGGAATTCAAAGAATATATTGGGGTTATAAATACCCTCATTTCTTGCTACTGCCATATAGTGCCAGTTTCTGACTGGTAATTCAAAGAATATATTGGGGTTACGTGCACCCACAATTTTTACTACTGGTATACAGTGCCATTGTCTGACTGGGAATTCAAAGAATATATTGGGAATACAAATACCCTCATTTCTTGCTACTGCCATATAGTGCCAGTTTCTGACTGGTAATTCAAAGAATATATTGGGGTTACGTGCACCCACAATTTTTACTACTGGTATACAGTGCCATTGTCTGACTGGGAATTCAAAGAATATATTGGGAATACAAATACCCTCATTTCTTGCTACTGCCATATAGTGCCAGTGTCTGACTGGGAATTCAAAGAATATATTGGGGTTACGTGCACCCACAATTTTTACTACTGGTATACAGTGCCATTGTCTGACTGGGAATTCAAAGAGTATATTGGGAATACAAATACCCTCATTTCTTGCTACTGCCATATAGTGCCAGTTTCTGACTGGGAATTCAAAGAATATATTGGGGTTACGTGCACCCACAATTTTTACTACTGGTATACAGTGCCATTGTCTGACTGGGAATTCAAAGAATATATTGGGGTTATAAATACCCTCATTTCTTGCTACTGCCATATAGTGCCAGTTTCTGACTGGTAATTCAAAGAATATATTGGGGTTACGTGCACCCACAATTTTTACTACTGGTATACAGTGCCATTGTCTGACTGGGAATTCAAAGAGTATATTGGGAATACAAATACCCTCATTTCTTGCTACTGCCATATAGTGCCAGTGTCTGACTGGGAATTCAAAGAATATATTGGGGTTACGTGCACCCACAATTTTTACTACTGGTATACAGTGCCATTGTCTGACTGGGAATTCAAAGAGTATATTGGGAATACAAATACCCTCATTTCTTGCTACTGCCATATAGTGCCAGTTTCTGACTGGGAATTCAAAGAATATATTGGGGTTACGTGCACCCACAATTTTTACTACTGGTATACAGTGCCATTGTCTGACTGGGAATTCAAAGAGTATATTGGGAATACAAATACCCTCATTTCTTGCTACTGCCATATAGTGCCAGTTTCTGACTGGGAATTCAAAGAATATATTGGGGTTACGTGCACCCACAATTTTTACTACTGGTATACAGTGCCATTGTCTGACTGGGAATTCAAAGAATATATTGGGGTTATAAATACCCTCATTTCTTGCTACTGCCATATAGTGCCAGTTTCTGACTGGGAATTCAAAGAATATATTGGGGTTACGTGCACCCACAATTTTTACTACTGGTATACAGTGCCATTGTCTGACTGGGAATTCAAAGAATATATTGGGGTTATAAATACCCTCATTTCTTGCTACTGCCATATAGTGCCAGTTTCTGACTGGTAATTCAAAGAATATATTGGGGTTACGTGCACCCACAATTTTTACTACTGGTATACAGTGCCATTGTCTGACTGGGAATTCAAAGAATATATTGGGAATACAAATACCCTCATTTCTTGCTACTGCCATATAGTGCCAGTGTCTGACTGGGAATTCAAAGAATATATTGGGGTTACGTGCACCCACAATTTTTACTACTGGTATACAGTGCCATTGTCTGACTGGGAATTCAAAGAGTATATTGGGAATACAAATACCCTCATTTCTTGCTACTGCCATATAGTGCCAGTTTCTGACTGGGAATTCAAAGAATATATTGGGGTTACGTGCACCCACAATTTTTACTACTGGTATACAGTGCCATTGTCTGACTGGGAATTCAAAGAATATATTGGGGTTATAAATACCCTCATTTCTTGCTACTGCCATATAGTGCCAGTTTCTGACTGGTAATTCAAAGAATATATTGGGGTTACGTGCACCCACAATTTTTACTACTGGTATACAGTGCCATTGTCTGACTGGGAATTCAAAGAGTATATTGGGAATACAAATACCCTCATTTCTTGCTACTGCCATATAGTGCCAGTGTCTGACTGGGAATTCAAAGAATATATTGGGGTTACGTGCACCCACAATTTTTACTACTGGTATACAGTGCCATTGTCTGACTGGGAATTCAAAGAGTATATTGGGAATACAAATACCCTCATTTCTTGCTACTGCCATATAGTGCCAGTTTCTGACTGGGAATTCAAAGAATATATTGGGGTTACGTGCACCCACAATTTTTACTACTGGTATACAGTGCCATTGTCTGACTGGGAATTCAAAGAGTATATTGGGAATACAAATACCCTCATTTCTTGCTACTGCCATATAGTGCCAGTTTCTGACTGGGAATTCAAAGAATATATTGGGGTTACGTGCACCCACAATTTTTACTACTGGTATACAGTGCCATTGTCTGACTGGGAATTCAAAGAATATATTGGGGTTATAAATACCCTCATTTCTTGCTACTGCCATATAGTGCCAGTTTCTGACTGGGAATTCAAAGAATATATTGGGGTTACGTGCACCCACAATTTTTACTACTGGTATACAGTGCCATTGTCTGACTGGGAATTCAAAGAATATATTGGGAATACAAATACCCTCATTTCTTGCTACTGCCATATAGTGCCAGTGTCTGACTGGGAATTCAAAGAATATATTGGGGTTACGTGCACCCACAATTTTTACTACTGGTATACAGTGCCATTGTCTGACTGGGAATTCAAAGAGTATATTGGGAATACAAATACCCTCATTTCTTGCTACTGCCATATAGTGCCAGTTTCTGACTGGGAATTCAAAGAATATATTGGGGTTACGTGCACCCACAATTTTTACTACTGGTATACAGTGCCATTGTCTGACTGGGAATTCAAAGAATATATTGGGGTTATAAATACCCTCATTTCTTGCTACTGCCATATAGTGCCAGTTTCTGACTGGTAATTCAAAGAATATATTGGGGTTACGTGCACCCACAATTTTTACTACTGGTATACAGTGCCATTGTCTGACTGGGAATTCAAAGAGTATATTGGGAATACAAATACCCTCATTTCTTGCTACTGCCATATAGTGCCAGTTTCTGACTGGGAATTCAAAGAATATATTGGGGTTACGTGCACCCACAATTTTTACTACTGGTATACAGTGCCAATTTCTAACTAGGAATTCAAAATGCGCAAGGCTCCCGGAAAGGGACGTGGACGAGGCCGTGGGCGAGGTCGGGGGAATGGTTCTGGGGAGCAAGGTAGCAGTGAAGCCACAGGGCGTCCCGTGCCTACTCCTGTGGGGCAGCAAGCATTGCGCCACTCCACAGTGCCAGGGTTGCTTGCCACATTAACTAAACTGCAGGGTACAAACCTTAGTAGGCCCGAGAACCAGGAACAGGTCTTGCAATGGCTGTCAGAGAACGCTTACAGCACATTGTCCAGCAGCCAGTCAGACTCTGCCTCCTCTCCTCCTATTACCCAACAGTCTTGTCTTCCTTCCTCCCAAAATTCCGAAGCTTTACAGAACAATAACCCAAACTGTCCCTGCTCCCCAGAGCTGTTCTCCGCTCCTTTCATTGTCCCTCAACCTGCCTCTCCACGTCACGATTCCACGAACCTAACAGAGGAGCATCTGTATCCAGATGCTCAAACACTAGAGTCTCCTCCATCTCCGTTCGATTTGGTGGTGGATGACCAGCAACCCACCCTCATCGACGATGATGTGACGCAGTTGCCGTCAGGGCATCCAGTTGACCGGCGCATTGTGCGGGAGGAGGAGATGAGACAGGAGTTGGAAGAGGAAGTGGTGGATGATGAGGACACTGACCCGACCTGGACAGGGGGGATGTCAAGCGGGGAAAGTAGTGTGGATGTTGAGGCAGGTGCAGCACCAAAAAGGGTAGCTAGAGGCAGAGGCAGAGGTCAGCAGCTTAGGCGAAGCCAGGCCACACCCGGAATCTCCCAAGATGTTCCAGTTCGTACCCAGCCCCGAAAAACTCCCACCTCGAGGGCACGTTTCTCGAAGGTGTGGAGTTTTTTCAAGGAATGCGCCGAGGACAGATATAGTGTTGTCTGCACAATTTGCCTCTCGAAATTGATTAGGGGCTCTGAGAAGAGCAACCTGTCCACCACTTCAATGCGCCGTCATTTGGAATCCAAGCACTGGAATCAGTGGCAGGCAGCAACGGCAGGACAAAGGCCGACTGCCGTTCACGCCACTGCCACTGCCTCTGCCTCTGCCTCTGCCACTGCCACTGCTGACTGTGCTGGCGATGCACTCCAGAGGACGAGCCAGGACACCACTTCATCTGCCTCCGCCACTTTGTTGACTTCTACCTCATCCTCCCCTGGTCCTGTCTTATCTCCTTCTCCTGCACCATCAAAGGCACCATCAGGCGTTTCTTTACAACAACCCACCATCTCTCAGACATTGGAGCGGCGGCAGAAATACACTGCTAACCACCCACACGCGCAAGCCTTGAACGCCAACATCGCTAAACTGCTGGCCCAGGAGATGTTGGCGTTCCGGCTTGTTGAAACTCCCGCCTTCCTGGACCTGATGGCAACTGCGGCACCTCGCTATGCCGTCCCTAGCCGTCACTACTTCTCCCGGTGTGCCGTCCCCGCCTTGCACCAGCACGTGTCACTCAACATCAGGCGGGCCCTTAGTTCCGCGCTTTGCACAAAGGTCCACTTGACCACCGACGCGTGGACAAGTGCATGCGGACAGGGACGCTACATTTCACTGACGGCACACTGGGTGAATGTAGTTGAGGCTGGGACTGCTTCCCAAACTGGCCCGGTGTACCTCGTCTCCCCGCCTAACATTCCTGGCAGGGACACGAGAAGAACACCCCCCTCCTCCTCCTCTTCTACCGCCTCCTCCTCCGCCACCGCCTCCTCCTCCGCCACCGCCTCCTCCTCCGCTGTTAGATTGACCCCAGCTACGAGTTGGAAACGTTGCAGCACTGGCGTTGGTAGACGTCAGCAGGCTGTGCTGAAGCTGATCAGCTTGGGGGACAGACAGCACACTGCCTCCGAGGTGAGGGATGCCCTCCTCGATGAGACGGCAATATGGTTTGAGCCGCTGCACCTGGGCCCAGGCATGGTCGTTTGTGATAACGGCCGGAACCTGGTAGCAGCTCTGGAGCTTGCCGGACTCCAACATGTTCCATGCCTGGCCCACGTCTTCAACCTAGTGGTGCAACGTTTCCTAAAGAGCTACCCCAATGTTCCAGAGCTACTGGTGAAAGTGCGGCGCATGTGCGCCCACTTTCGCAAGTCGACAGTAGCCGCTGCTAGCTTAAAATCTCTCCAGCAACGCCTGCATGTGCCACAACACCGGCTTTTGTGCGACGTCCCCACACGCTGGAACTCAACGTTTCAGATGTTGAATAGAGTGGTTGAGCAGCAGAGACCTTTGATGGAATACCAGCTACAAAACCCTAGGGTGCCACAAAGTCAGCTGCCTCAGTTTCACATCCATGAGTGGCCATGGATGAGAGACCTTTGTGACATCCTACGGGTCTTTGAGGAGTCCACAAGGAGGGTGAGCTCTGAGGATGCGATGGTGAGCCTTACAATCCCGCTCTTGTGTGTTCTGAGAGAATCCCTGATTGACATCAGGGATAACTCAGATCACACAGAGGAGTTAGGGATAGCATCCGATCCGTCACAGCTGGAGAGTAGGTCCACACATCTGTCCGCTTCACTGCGTTTAATGGAGGAGGAGGAGGAGGAGGAGGAGGAAGAAGAGTTGTCCGATGATGTGATGGTGATACAGGAGGCTTCCGGGCAACTTCGAATCGTCCCATTGTTGCAGCGCGGATGGGTAGACATGGAGGATGAGGAGGAAATGGAGATTGAACTTTCCGGTGGGGCCAGAGGAGTCATGCCAACTAACACTGTGGCAGACATGGCTGAGTTCATGTTGGGGTGCTTTACAACCGACAAGCGTATTGTCAAAATCATGGAGGACAACCAGTACTGGATCTTTGCTATCCTTGACCCCCGGTATAAAAACAACATCTCGTCTTTTATTCCGGTAGAGGGGAGGGCCAATCGCATCAATGCTTGCCACAGGCAATTGGTGCAGAATATGATGGAGATGTTTCCAGCATGTGACGTTGGCGGCAGGGAGGGCAGTTCCTCCAGTAGGCAACCAAGTTCTCACCGGTCCACACAAACGAGGGGCACACTGTCTAAGGTCTGGGACACCTTGATGGCACCCCCTCGCCAAAGTGCCGCCACGGAGGGTCCTAGTGTCACCAGGCGTGAGAAGTATAGGCGCATGTTGCGGGAATACCTTTCCGACCACAGCCCTGTCCTCTCCGACCCCTCTGCGCCCTACACGTATTGGGTGTCGAAGTTGGACCTGTGGCTTGAACTTGCCCTATATGCCTTGGAGGTGCTGTCCTGTCCTGCCGCCAGCGTCCTATCTGAGAGGGTGTTCAGTGCAGCCGGTGGCATCATCACTGACAAGCGCACCCGTCTGTCAGCTGAGAGTGCCGACCGGCTCACTTTGATAAAAATGAACCACCACTGGGTAGAGCCGTCATTTTTGTGCCCACCTGTGTAAAGCACCCCAACATGAAACTCCATGTCTGTACTCAACCTCTCCAATTCCTCCGCATCCTCATACTCATCCACCATAAGCGTTGCACAATTCTGCTAATACTAGGCTCCCTCCACCCTGATTTCCCCCAACTCTGCTGGTTAGAGGCTCCCTCCACCATGAATTTGCCCAAACTGGGCTGTTTAGAGGCTCCCTCCACCATGAATTGGTCCAAACTGGGGTGGTTAGAGGCTCCCTCCACCATGAATTGGTCCAAACTGGGGTGGTTAGAGGCTCCCTCCACCATTAATTGGTCCAAACTGGGCTGGTTAGAGGCTCCCTCCACAATTAATTGGTCCAAACTGGGCTAATTAGAGGCTCCCTCCACCATGAATTGGTCCAAACTGGGTTTTTTAGAGGCTCCCTCCACCATTAATTGGTCCAAACTGGGCTGGTTAGAGGCTCCCTCCACAATTAATTGGTCCAAACTGGGCTAATTAGAGGCTCCCTCCACCATGAATTGGTCCAAACTGGGTTTTTTAGAGGCTCCCTCCACCATTAATTGGTCCAAACTGGGCTGGTTAGAGGCTCCCTCCACAATTAATTGGTCCAAACTGGGCTAATTAGAGGCTCCCTCCACCATGAATTGGTCCAAACTGGGTTTTTTAGAGGCTCCCTCCACCATGAATTTGCCCAAACTGGGCTGTTTAGAGGCTCCCTCCACCATGAATTGGTCCAAACTGGGCTGGTTAGAGGCTCCCTCCACCATGAATTTCCCAAAACTTGGCTGTTTAGAGGCTCCCTCCACCATGAATTTGCCCAAACTGGGCTGTTTAGAGGCTCCCTCCACCATTAATTGGTCCAAACTGGGCTGGTTAGAGGCTCCCTCCACCATGAATTTGCCCAAACTGGGGTGGTTAGAGGCTCCCTCCACCATTAATTGGTCCAAACTGGGCTGGTTAGAGGCTCCCTCCACCATGAATTTCCCAAAACTTGGCTGTTTAGAGGCTCCCTCCACCATTAATTGGTCCAAACTGGGCTGGTTAGAGGCTCCCTCCACCATGAATTTGCCCAAACTGGGCTGTTTAGAGGCTCCCTCCACCATTAATTGGTCCAAACTGGGCTGGTTAGAGGCTCCCTCCACCATGAATTTGCCCAAACTGGGCTGTTTAGAGGCTCCCTCCACCATGAATTGGTCCAAACTGGGTTTTTTAGAGGCTCCCTCCACCATTAATTGGTCCAAACTGGGCTGGTTAGAGGCTCCCTCCACAATTAATTGGTCCAAACTGGGCTAATTAGAGGCTCCCTCCACCATGAATTGGTCCAAACTGGGTTTTTTAGAGGCTCCCTCCACCATGAATTTGCCCAAACTGGGCTGTTTAGAGGCTCCCTCCACCATGAATTGGTCCAAACTGGGCTGGTTAGAGGCTCCCTCCACCATGAATTTCCCAAAACTTGGCTGTTTAGAGGCTCCCTCCACCATGAATTTGCCCAAACTGGGCTGTTTAGAGGCTCCCTCCACCATTAATTGGTCCAAACTGGGCTGGTTAGAGGCTCCCTCCACCATGAATTTGCCCAAACTGGGGTGGTTAGAGGCTCCCTCCACCATTAATTGGTCCAAACTGGGCTGGTTAGAGGCTCCCTCCACCATGAATTTCCCAAAACTTGGCTGTTTAGAGGCTCCCTCCACCATTAATTGGTCCAAACTGGGCTGGTTAGAGGCTCCCTCCACCATGAATTTGCCCAAACTGGGCTGTTTAGAGGCTCCCTCCACCATTAATTGGTCCAAACTGGGCTGGTTAGAGGCTCCCTCCACCATGAATTTGCCCAAACTGGGCTGTTTAGAGGCTCCCTCCACCATGAATTGGTCCAAACTGGGGTGGTTAGAGGCTCCCTCCACCATGAATTGGTCCAAACTGGGGTGGTTAGAGGCTCCCTCCACCATTAATTGGTCCAAACTGGGCTGGTTAGAGGCTCCCTCCACAATTAATTGGTCCAAACTGGGCTAATTAGAGGCTCCCTCCACCATGAATTGGTCCAAACTGGGTTTTTTAGAGGCTCCCTCCACCATTAATTGGTCCAAACTGGGCTGGTTAGAGGCTCCCTCCACAATTAATTGGTCCAAACTGGGCTAATTAGAGGCTCCCTCCACCATGAATTGGTCCAAACTGGGTTTTTTAGAGGCTCCCTCCACCATGAATTTGCCCAAACTGGGCTGTTTAGAGGCTCCCTCCACCATGAATTGGTCCAAACTGGGCTGGTTAGAGGCTCCCTCCACCATGAATTTCCCAAAACTTGGCTGTTTAGAGGCTCCCTCCACCATTAATTGGTCCAAATTGGGCTGGTTAGAGGCTCCCTCCACCATTAATTGGTCCAAACTGGGCTGGTTAGAGGCTCCCTCCACCATTAATTGGTCCAAACTGGGCTGGTTAGAGGCTCCCTCCACCATGAATTTCCCAAAACTTGGCTGTTTAGAGGCTCCCTCCACCATTAATTGGTCCAAACTGGGCTGGTTAGAGGCTCCCTCCACCATGAATTTGCCCAAACTGGGCTGTTTAGAGGCTCCCTCCACCATGAATTTGCCCAAACTGGGCTGTTTAGAGGCTCCCTCCACCATGAATTGGTCCAAACTGGGCTGGTTAGAGGCTCCCTCCACCATGAATTTCCCAAAACTTGGCTGTTTAGAGGCTCCCTCCACCATTAATTGGTCCAAACTGGGCTGGTTAGAGGCTCCCTCCACCATGAATTTGCCCAAACTGGGGTGGTTAGAGGCTCCCTCCACCATTAATTGGTCCAAACTGGGCTGGTTAGAGGCTCCCTCCACAATTAATTGGTCCAAACTGGGCTAATTAGAGGCTCCCTCCACCATGAATTGGTCCAAACTGGGTTTTTTAGAGGCTCCCTCCACCATGAATTTCCCAAAACTTGGCTGTTTAGAGGCTCCCTCCACCATGAATTGGTCCAAACTGGGCTGGTTAGAGGCTCCCTCCACCATGAATTTCCCAAAACTTGGCTGTTTAGAGGCTCCCTCCACCATTAATTGGTCCAAACTGGGCTGGTTAGAGGCTCCCTCCACCATGAATTTGCCCAAACTGGGCTGTTTAGAGGCTCCCTCCACCATGAATTGGTCCAAACTGGGCTGGTTAGAGGCTCCCTCCACCATGAATTTCCCAAAACTTGGCTGTTTAGAGGCTCCCTCCACCATTAATTGGTCCAAACTGGGCTGGTTAGAGGCTCCCTCCACCATGAATTGGTCCAAACTGGGGTGGTTAGAGGCTCCCTCCACCATTAATTGGTCCAAACTGGGCTGGTTAGAGGCTCCCTCCACCATTAATTGGTCCAAACTGGGCTGGTTAGAGGCTCCCTCCACCATTAATTGGTCCAAACTGGGCTGGTTAGAGGCTCCCTCCACCATGAATTTCCCAAAACTTGGCTGTTTAGAGGCTCCCTCCACCATTAATTGGTCCAAACTGGGCTGGTTAGAGGCTCCCTCCACCATGAATTTGCCCAAACTGGGCTGTTTAGAGGCTCCCTCCACCATGAATTTGCCCAAACTGGGCTGTTTAGAGGCTCCCTCCACCATGAATTGGTCCAAACTGGGCTGGTTAGAGGCTCCCTCCACCATGAATTTCCCAAAACTTGGCTGTTTAGAGGCTCCCTCCACCATTAATTGGTCCAAACTGGGCTGGTTAGAGGCTCCCTCCACCATGAATTTGCCCAAACTGGGGTGGTTAGAGGCTCCCTCCACCATTAATTGG